>NC_034592.1:63511173-63552632 GCF_900095145.1 Mus pahari
CTTTGAGAAAATCAACAAGATAGATACACCCTTAGCCAGACTCACTAGAGGGCACAGGGACAGTATCCTAACTAACAAAATCAGAAATGAAAAGGGAGACGTAACAACAGATCCTGAGGAAATCCAAAGCATCATCAGATCCTACTACAAAAGGCTATACTCAACGAAACTGGAAAACCTGGATGAAATNGACAATTTTCTAGACAGACACCAGGTACCAAAGTTAAATCATGTCTATTTTTAAGATAGAGAAAATGACACACTATGACCTTCTCAAGCTCTCTTCCATGTTCTGCTCGGAAAGAAGCAGAGCCCTCTCCCTCCTTGCTCCCGCATAGACCCTGCCTTCCAGGCCTGTGTGACCTGGACTCGTGCCTTCCCATGGAGACAGTCATGTGGAGTCACTCCTCGGGTCAAAGATGGCTTCTCCAAGAGGTGGAAAATAATAAATTAACGACTAGTTAACCTTGTAAAGGACACATAGCAGTGGTTGTCCATCATTTCGCTGTCTGATAGCTTCCTCTCCTTTTGGGAGAAGTGCCACTTAGAGCTGCCCTTGGCTCTAGGATCTGCTTACTAGAGAGCAGGTTGGGACCGACAGGACAAACCTGCCTTCTGAATTCTGTGTGCGCGAGGGAGGATGGGAGGATGCTCTGTTTGACTTTGGGAGGATTTGTTAGGCAATTAGAATTCTGCCCCATGTGAAAACCGCTGTGAGAAGGGCACGTGTCAGCTCAGCCCAGGTGAGCGTGGAGCCTAGCCCTTGCTTACCTCATTCTTTTCAGGACTAGCCCACTCTATTGGAAGAAAGAGAGATTCTCTGTCCTGTCTTTCAATCTAATGATTCACAAAGTGCTCAATAAATGATATAGGTAGCCTATTTCAAGTATGAGCACAGTTGAACAATTAACTGTCGGATATCTCTGAAACACGGTAATGCCCTGTGATTCTAAGTTCCATATAATGTCGGCTATTTGTCATTTTGTTTCAAGCATCTGAACATAAAAGAGGAAGTATTAAAAAAAAAAAAACTACATACAGTGAAAGCTCAATTTGTGAAAAAGTCTTTTCCCAAGATTCCTACTAAGATCGCAGATGTGTTTTAACTCCACAGATTGCTAAATAGCTCTCCAATTCATCTTTAGCACCCTCAACGCAGCCATAAAAGCAAAGAGACTGGAATATTCCACAGCGTGCTGCTCATCTGCAAAGAGACTTAACGCTTAATTCTGAGCACCAGAATCAAGGAGGAGGAAAAGACAGAAAAGAAGAACAAGAAAGGGCAACAAACAAACAACAACAAAAACCATGTTACTACATGGGCTCCCCAGATTTTTGGGAGCCACCACAACCAATCACTGAGCATAAGGCTTAGAAAAGCCTTTTCTGGGCTGTAGAGAATGTTTTAGGTATCAATATTTCTCCACTTTCTTACTGAGGTTCCCCACTCTATCCCAGGCACACAAAGGCTCCGTGACTGAGTCCAGCTAAGAAGAGCAGGCTGGGCTATGGAGATACCTGACCAGTTTCTGGTTGGATTTAAGGCCTGCTACACAGGAAGAAATTCCTGTAAGTGTACATTTAAATTACAGGAGAAAATGCTGTAAAACTAGCCAAGAACTGTTTTTAAGAACCATCATTACAGAATAGGGTTTGAAAAAATTAAAGTTACAAAGTACCTTGGTTCTTGCAAATTTAATTCTTGGTTGGGGAGCTCACAGGCAATACGAATGAGAATGAGCCTACGGCTATTATTCCACTAAATGGACAAAATTATCCAGATGCTCTCTAACCCCGTATTGCTACACTCATACGTCAGTGCACCTCTTAGATCTTATCAGAGAAGCTTCTTAGTGCAGTGGACCATGGTTAACGCACAGACTCACAACAAAATCAAAGTTCAGGCAGTACATGTCGATGGAGTGCTCAACCACAAATAGGACATTCACTTCCAACTCTCTCCCCTGCTCCCACCCTGCTGCCTGCTGCAAGGCTCAGGGACCACTGCAGAGGTCCCTAGAGAGATATCTTCTTGACATGACAGGACCTCTGTGGGAGGCCTGTGGGACATGAACCCATAGCAGCTATGGCTGTCTACACAGGACAGGCACAAGATCAAGATAATATACATCCTAGCATGAAGGTGGAAGAGATTCTGGAGCCCACACCCATAACTGAAGTGCTACACAGTTAATGGCTTCTAGAAAAGAAAGGGACAATTTTCTTTAAGTGGCTCCTGGTACACGGTTCATGCTCCAATGGATGGCCCCACATCCTGAATTATATGAACAGTACAAATTGGACTTTATATATATTATATTATATTATATTATATTATATTATATGTGTGTGTGTACCACAAAACAAAAGCGACACAAAGTTGGAGTGGGAATGGATACAGAAGGAGTTAGGGGAGGAGCGGGACAAATACAATGAAAATACACTGTATAAAATTCCCAAATTAATAAAAAATATTTTTTAAAAGAACAAGGCTAGAGGGTCTTTTTTTCCTAATTACAAGAATAATTAAGAATACACCGAGAGAATAAGATAAAGTATGAGTTGAGAATAAGATAAAGTTCTAAAGAAGATGGTCTGATGTTGACACTCTTTCCAAGGTGACTCTACTCTTGAACAATGCTGACCTGGGGCAGTGCCAATGCTGAGAGCCTATCTTGCCAGAAAAATCTAGTGAACCCTCCAAGTACACATAATCCTTGAAACTCTAGCAGCAAAGATTTCAGCCCAGAGCACGTGAGGCTGAGACTGGGGTAACAAAAGAGGCATGAGAGGAGGACATAGCAGGGTAGCTGCAGGAGTCTCTACCTAGACTCCCCACACATTATAGGGACCATCAGAATCTAATCAGAATCTCCAGGGACCGTAGGGTGAATTCCTGAGAGGGAGGAGCTATTTGTAAACTTAACCTCTGCTCAGCACAACGAATGTAGCATCAAACATGCAGGAAATGGCTGTGAGTGGGTGCCTTAATCAATGACGTAGTTAAGGCAAAGAAAATGAGCCACCTTTTATAGAAACATTCTTTATATATACATAGCATGGGGTCTTTAGTACAAGTTTTGAGACTCCTGAGTGAGGCAAAAGGTACAAGTAAAAATGGCATGTTGTGGTCTGAGGGGCAGAAAAACAACTACGTGTGTTGTCACTGTGAAGTTGTGTATTTTCCCCAGTGATCACATCTATGTGTTTTTTTGTCCTGTGTCAAATTTTGTGGGAATGCAATATTTTCTAGACATATGTACCTGTGGCTAAATACTTGTACAAAAAAAAAAAAACCTTTGTTAGCTCTTTATCATATTTTAAGTTTTCTGTTTTTAAGATTTTTTTTCTAATTAAGTGTATATATCTGTGTGTGGATATGTGCACATGAGTGTAGGTACCTGGCCAAGGCCACAAGAGGGCAGTGGAGTCCCTGAACCTGGAGTGACAGGTTTGTGAGCCTCCTGATGTTAGTGTTGAGAAATGAACTCAGATTCTCCGCAAGAGCAGTACACACTCTCAAGCCATCCATCCATCCAGGTCTGCTATAAACATTTTTTTGTGTGTGTGTGATCATCTCAGAAGTGTTACTGATGAATTTTCTAAACCCCATAGTGGGCAACAATTTCCACCTCTCTCAAGTGATTCTGAGTAGCTGCAGAAAACTTTATCTCAGTGCATCTTAGTATCACACACCTCAATGCTGGTGGTGGTTCAGGCTTTTAATCCCAGCACTCCTGGGGTGGGAGTGGGAGTGGGAGGCAGAAGCGGGAGGATCTCTATGAGTTCAAGGCCAGCCTGGTCTATAGACAGAGTTCCAGAACAACCAAAGTTACACAGAGAAACCCTGTCTCAAAAAACCAATGTGTGTGTGTGTGTGTGTGTGTGTGTGTGTGTGTGTGTCTGTGTGTGCACATGTGCGTGCATGCGTACGTAATGTGTGTGATTTAAGATATATATGTGATATATGACATATATATGAGATATATGATATTTATGTGATATACTTCAGAACATATATAAGAGGAAGACTTTAATGTATTTTAAAGTTACGATCAAAAATAAAATTTCAACCACATTTTTAATTAGGCAAACATGAGGCATTAAGTGTAGTTAGACATACTCACATCTATGAAATTTTAAATATACAACTTTTTAATGCTAGCAAGTACTGTTAGAGTATAAAAATCAGACCCAAAGAGCAAAGATTCACTTTGGGTGACATCAGCTGAAACATTCCACTATACCAGAACAAAAGAGAACTATGTATAAAAAGAGAAATGTAGAAATAAGGAGTTTATTCAATAGGTGGAAGTATAGAAGCAGGTGAAAAATGTCCGTGTCCCAGGTGATGTCATGGTATCTTACAATGACATTGCCTGAGTAACAAGCACAAAGTAAGAGCAAATGAATATGATTTTAATTCCTGATTTCTGTTTCTCAGCACCAGCTGATAAATGCATTATTTCTCTTCTAAGAAAGAGAAGCTCTGAGTGCTTGTTGATATTTCCAGGGTATGAATGATTCAGACTGCCAGGGGATCTAGGATGATAAGGTGACTTGCTAATCACACTGGTGACCTCACAGCTTCTCAGGTATGACTCAGACGATCACACGGTGGCTTGAGACTCTAGACTCTGAAATCATCTTTATTCTGTTCCACACATTTGATCATGTCTTGGGAAAAAAATAATTTCAAAGTAAGTAGTGTGTTCAGATTCCTGCCTCCCCCTAAAAAACAAGGGTCTTGAGTTTCTTGCAATGAGACAGCAGTTGTGCCTGCGGTTTCCTGGAAGAGGAGCAGAAATATAGCAGGACCTGAGAAGAATTTCATATAAACAGGCTCATAAAACACCTGTCAGTCCACAGAGACACTGAGGGATGACTGTGGTCCCCAGGCAGCTCGACTACAGTTAGAGCTCTGGAGAGGCAGGCTAACACATCTGTCCCTATCTACAGAATGTTGCTTCTTCAAGGAGGCTTCATTTACTAATACACATGCTCAAGGAAACTGGGAGCATGTCTATTCTGAGCTCACAGCCAAATAGCACAGACTTCATAGTTTGACGACAGGACTTCATGTTCTCATGCTCCTGGAGGTTGAACATCTCAGACTAGGTCAGGGTACATCTAGGAATATATATGAATGTGCACATATACATGCGCATGTAGTAAGCATGAGTGAAAAAGGAGGCCATGGGTTTGAAGGAGAGCAGGCAGGGTATGTGTGAGGGTTTGGAAGAAGTTAAGAGAAGAAAAAAATGTATTTATAATTCCCCCACAATAAAAATTTTAATAAACTGGGAACAGGTTAAAAATTGATTGGAGGCAGGTTGGTGAGATGATTCAGTCTGTGAGCACAAGCAAGAAAACTGAAGTCAGCGGATGGGACGATGCAGACAGAACACTTGATAAAAAGGAAGCTGCTTCTGAGAGACAAACACGGACGCCGGGGCAGTGGCAGAATGAGCACCAGGGTGTAGCCAGGCAGAAAAGCCTACTGGGTCTTGGCTATGAAGGTCAAAACCTTAAAAAGAATTGATGTTTGTGTTTTCACGGTCTTTATAAATGACATAAACCAGCCCTCTGTGCAGCCTAGCCACCGAGGCTGGAAGCTGATCTTGCCAGGCTGTGGTCATCGGGAGCCCAAACCATCAGTCTCCTTCCTGATGGCCAGTTAGTTTCCTTCTCCTCTCAGCTTTCCTGGATATTTTAACATGTGTGAGCATTTACCTACATGTAAGTGTATTGCCATATGTGTGTCTGGTGCCCTCAGAGGCCACAGTAGTGAGTGCTCTTAACTACTAAGGCATTTATCTTTCCAGCCCCCTGCTTATTCATCATATATAGCATAGAATAATTCTCTCAGTTGTGGAGTGTGAGACAAGCCAACCTCTAAATAAATGCTGGAAAGTGTAGATGCTTCACTGTGTAAATTAGCATAGAACAAGGTACCTGTTTTAGAACAGTAGTTCTCAGTCTGTGGGTCTGGACCCCTTCTGGGGTCAAACGACCCTTTCTCAGGGGTCTCATATCAGATAGCCTGCATATCAGATATTTACACTAGGATCCATAACAGTAGTAAAATTACAATTCTGAAGTAGCAATGCAAACAATTTTATGGTTGACAGTCACAACATAAAGAACTGTATTAAAGGGTTGCAGCATTAGGAAGGTTGTGTTTTTTAGACTATGACAGAATTAATTAATTTTAAACTTTTATTCAGCATGCAGTCATCTTCTCTACTATAAACAAAAGAGAAAACATTACATGTTTGTTGTTTGTTTATAGAGGCCCAGTCTTACTATGTAGCAAGCCCTGGGTGGCCTGGAGTTCACTATATAGATCAGGATGGCTTTGGTCTCACAGAGATCTGACTGCCTTTGCATCCATAGTGCTGGGATTAAAAATGTGCACCGCCATACCTGACTATGACTTTTGAAAGAAATTACTTTATGTTTTTTACATGCGTGTGCATGTGTGTGAAGTCACTAGAGCAAGCATTACAGACAGTTGGCACCAACTCATGTGGGTTCTGGGAATTAAACTTGGGTCCTCTGCAAGAGCAGCAACTACTCTTAACCACAAAGCCATCGCTCCAGGCTCCAAAAATATGTATTTTAAACTAACTTGATGAAGGGAACAAATCTTAGAATTTTCAAAACATTTACCCCTGGTCATGGTATAGCAATAGAATTGGTTCTTTTCAGATAAGAGTTGATTAAGTTTTAAATCATTTATTATCACTTGTAGAACTTATTAATAACAGCATTGGTCATGAAGAAAGTATAATTCACTGTGTTTCTTGAAGAAAGAGTAGATAGTAACTCTTAAAACTTGCCAACAATCTACGACAGCTGTCGGACAAACACATTCTGCTTCAGCAGAACTGGCTAGAAGTTTGCGTTTCATATTGAAAAAGTCATTTCCTCTTTTACTTAATGATTCTGCAGGAAATTGTCTAGCATGTGTCCAGCAAAGACAGAGAACGATTTCTGATTGAGCTTTGTTCCCAGTGAATGAGGTGGGAAGTAACATGGGCCTAAAGAGCCAAGGGCCTGAGGAGCCAGAACACAAGTTTCAAAGTTAGAAAATTGTAATTCCAGTCCCAGCCCATCCTCTTCACAATAAGGGTGAAAACCACTGACTTGGCAATGCTTTGAGGCTCGATTACCTGAAGGGGTAGAAATTATCACAAATACATGATAATTTAGTATAATTATTAGTAGCGGTATAGAAACATTTCCCTAAGAAAGTGGCCAAAGATGTTCTTAAAATCTCCTAGAAAATTTCCTAAGTGAGTTTGGTGCTGCTGGAATAGAAAAAAGACAATTGGGAAAAGGATGGTCATTTAATCTGTAGCTTAGACACACACACAGAGAGAGAGAGAGAGAGAGAGAGAGAGAGAGAGAGAGAGAGAGAGAGAGAGAGAGAGANNAGANNAGAGAGACAGACAGACAGACAGACAGACATAGACACATATAAAGACACACAGAGATACACAGAGACAAACACACATACATAGGCACACACACATATTTTGAAAGAGAGGGGCGGGGAGAGAATTTGCGTGTGCTTGAGAGAGGTCTCCACTTTGCAGCCCAGACTGACTTTGAACTAAAGATCTTCCTGCTTTAGCCCCACTGGTACTGCATAGGTGTGCGTCAGTATGCTCAACAAGACAAAAGAGGTCCAGTATGAGTGGCTTAACCTTTTATACAGTACTAAAAGGATCATATCTTGGATTTAGTAAACTGAGCAAAATCAGCATCTCTGGTGGGCTTTACTACAGTATCTCTGGTATGTTTTCTTTTCTTATGGTAATCAAGTAACATCTGTATTTGAAAATTTAGAGCTTATTTTCTTCTAAGGAATAAAAAAGCTTTATAAAAAGAGTATTCGTTGAGTTTTATTAATATAGTCGATCATAAGATTGTTATGCACAATAAGCAAGTATGATCTGTCAGTGCATCTGTGGGCCCTGTGCAACATCAACATGTCAATATAAACTTTATTTTTATGTTAAAAAACTTTTTTAAAGTGTTCGCTTTATTTCTGTTTAATAGCCCTTAAAAAAAGACACATAGCATGTAAGACATTTTGAAATTTGACAATAGTGACCCACAGAACATCACTGAATATCTAAACTTGCAAAAACAAGCTGCATTCAGGTATTTGTTAGATGTGCAGCTTTGAGGAGGAGCTGGAAGGATAGATGCCAGCTGTTGACAGCACATTCCTAGTAAGGGAGTAGAGTGTGACCAGGGGCAGGGAAATCAAGCTTTCAGTTTGCCTGAAGTGCGAAGGTTTTATTTGAAGCAGAACATGTTTGTAATAAATTCCTGTGGGCAAATTTAACAAAAAAATATCGTGTTACTTGTGCTAATAGTCATGTGTGAGACTTGCATTAAAAAGTAAAAACAGGGGGCTGGAGAGATGGCTCAGAGGTTAAGAGCACTGACTGCTCTTCCAGAGGTCCTGAGTTCAATTCCCAGCAACCACGTGGTGGCTCACAATCATCTGTAATGGGATCTGATGCCCTCTTCTTGTGTGTGTCTGAAGACAACTACAGTGTAGTTATATAAATAAAACTAAATAAATCTTTAAAAAAAGAAAGTAAAAACAGAGGGTCACACCCTTAAGTATGCTCCATCACTCCGGGTGCTCACCAACGCCAGCTCCCTTGTGCTGCCATCCACAGACACAAGGAGAGCAAGACACATGCCCCCACAGGGTACCACGTACAGCATCATGTCTGGAATGACTGTAGAGTCAGCGGCAGGCTGGATTCGAACGCCCTGAGATACCTCAATATCTCACACTGGGAGTCTCACACTCTCATTTCTGATGGATTCACCTGGCCAAGACAGTCTGGATTTATCTTACTTCCATGCTTCTATAGACTAGAAACTATGCTTCAAGCCTGAAAACAAAAACCAAATCAACCCACAAAAAAGAGCCCACTGGCCTTGGCCAGAAAATAAACCCAAAGAAACCACAAACATTCAACTATCGCCAAGTCAAAGGCGGAGCCTTCACCAAGTGGTCTGACACTTTACCATTCAGCACTAGGCCTCCAGCAGAAGGCTTGACAACAGATTTTATTTTCAGCCCTTGAGGAAAAAAACCCTCTTGCTGTTTCATTGCTGTGGAAGATAAGTTTACAAAGGGGGGACATTTGGCAGTGCTTCCTGAGCACACTGTCTGCTGCTGGTGATAACACAATTATTTGTTGTGATCATGGCAGCATCTACAATGGTCTTGTTCACAGACACCATCCTGTTCCACAGAGTAGATTTATCTCTGGTGTGGATGTGATGCACACACGGTGTCTCCTCAGTGTTCAACCTTTCTCCTGGCAGAAGTTCCCAACCTGCCCAGAATCCTGCAGTTCAAAGTGTCAGCTCAACTTGGCACGCCTATGAAATGTCTTTCATTCAACTGAAAGGAAGTCGTCTGACGGGTATGAATACGCTCGTCAGGGTGGGCTAGTATTCATTATGTGTGTATAATGGGGAATAGCTACACACTGTACAGATAACTGAAATGTAGATATAAAATTAGTACCTTTCTTCTTGGTCAGAGTTAGAGTCAATAGCTCACAAGAGTCCCTTGTCCCAAATATAAACTCTGTTTATATGAAAGTCATACTTTATTTAAAACATCTCCCAAATACAAAGGCACCCAGAGATATAAATCCCACAGTTGTTGCTCTTTATTTATATTAAAAAATTGGAAAAATCAGTGTGGCTCAATGTCTCTAAATGTGTTCTTGAGCCCTTCAGGAATGAGAGGTTCGAAGCCGCTGCAGAGCTTATCAAAACTGGACAATGTACCAGGCAAATGTCATCTGTGGGGACAGGAGTGAAGTCTACAAACAGCTTGTTTGGTCTGAGTTCCGCCTAAACCCCACCCTTTGGAAATGGACTCCGCCCATGGTCTACCCTGGAAGGCAGTGAAAGAAAAGAGATTCCGGAGACACAAGTAAAATACGAATGCATTTACTCACTGTGTTAAAGTTTGGAAAGAGCCCCACGGCAGAGCTACTGTCCACTGGAAAAGACATGAACGGTTTGATATCCAGAGAAGGCTGCATCATCAGGGTGGGTGTGCGCACGAGGGCAGGAAGGGTAGTGGTGTGGCATGCGCTGCCTGCCAAGAACAAAAGAGAACAAATTCAATCCCTCACATCCATTGCCCTCTCAGGCTCCCAGTGCCAACTCAAGGCTGCTGAGCTGTGACCTGCAAACACAATATTCACAGAAGCAAGCACTCAGCAAATATAGCCAAAAGGATCTCTTCATGGACTGAGACACGTGCAGAATACCTCCCTGTGCATATGCCAAGGGTTTCTCAGGGTCAGGTGACACACTGTCCCCAGATTCTACCAGCAGGTGTGGCTCAATGGGAATGCCTTGGCATCCAACCCTCCTGGCACCTTTGAGAACCCACGGAACCATAAACTGCTGGAGGATAAAGGAGGGGTCTCTCGTGATCCTCTTTGCTATTGGGAATAATTGACCAGTGGTACGTTTTATGCAAATCAGAGATAATTATCAGGGTTTCTATGAGGAGGGAAACTTGGACTTTGGTAGTTCCTGGCTACAGTTATGGTTCAATTTATCGTCTTAAAACAGGATCACAAAGTTGTTCTTACTCTAGGAGAAACAGAAAGTCGAGACAAGGGATGGCTAGAGAACACAAGAAGGCAGGTTATGGTTTGGCTGCAGATGGGGAGTTAGGGACAGGAACTCAACGTGTCTTCAATTTTACCCCTTGTGTTCTTTGGGCACCTGTCCCCTGAACAGTTATATTAGCTGTTCTCTCCTTTGGTATCTGGTTTAATGCAGGCCTTGGTGGTTCAGAATGATGTTGACATTCTCCCTGATCATTACCAGTCATAAGGTATAGATACATTCACTGGCCTGGTTGGCTCTCTGGGAGACAGGCTCTGGCATGCTTTGTGTGTGCGCGTTTGTACTTCTGTAGCTGTGTATGCTCGTGTGAACTCGTGCATGTAGAGACCAGAGGTCAGCATCAAATGTCATTCCTCCAGAACCCACCGCCTTGTTTTCTGAGTCAGTGTGTTTCACTGGGGCTTTGTAGGTCTGGTTATACTTGGGAACCGGTAGTCAAGGATCCTGCAGCCTCTGCCTCCCCTGAGCTGAGAGTACAAGAGTGATGCCCAGAGGATGATATAATGGCTACCTTTCATGTAGGTGCTGGGGATCAAATTCAAGTCCTTACGAGTGCATGGCATGCACCTTATCAAGCTACCTACATAGTCCCATGTATTTATATATGCATGCATGTATGCATACATGCATGTATGTATGTATATATGTATGTGTATTAATCTCATATCAGATAATTCACCCACTTAAACTATAAATTCAATAGTTTTTTGGCACATTCACAGAGTGGTAAATGGACACCATCTTCACATTCCAAACATTTTCATGACTTAAACTCTACACGGAGCAGCAACCCCTTTCCCATTTCATCCAACAGCTCTAGCTCCTGACAACCAATAATCCTTTTTCTTTATGTCCAGAACACGTCCCTTAAGTAAAACCAGACGACATGTCTTTTGTGACTGCCTTCACGTGTTGGAGATGAAGGCTTTCATCAGAGTAACATGTCTTTTCAAGGCTCGGAGACACGGCAGAACATCACTGGGAATGGCCCCACATTTTGCATGTTCATTTATCAGGTCGTGGGCACCTGGATCAGTGGTACTTTGTGGGTACTCTTAAGAGGGCGAGACTTTCCCCACCAGCAGCACAGGAGGTCTCAGGTCCCCTGGCACAAGGATCTCAGTGCCTAGAATCCCTCACTTGCTTCAAGGAGAAATGAGTAGTGTGAGAAAATGTCTTAACTATTAGAACTATTAAATGCCAGAGATGTACGAATGCCAGGTCAAACCAGAATGGCCTTTAAGTGTCCAATCTCTCAGAGTGTCCCCAAATCACTGAAGCTCCAGCCTTAATCATACCTAGCTCTTGTAATGAATTTCCAAATTAAAAAACAGCAAAAAACAAAACAAACTGTTGGCATGTTACTAGTCAGCTGTGGATAGTACTGGCAATCTTGTTGATAATGTGTATGTGTGTATGTATGTGTGTGTGTATGTATGTGTGTGTGTGTATGTGTGTATATATATATCGTGGTGCGCACTAGGCTCCGCACCACGATGTACAACGTCCACAAGCAGTAGTCATTTGTGGTCGTTTTACAACTGTGCCGCTGTTCCTGTGCCTCCCTCTCCTTTCCTTTCCTTTGTTTTTCTGATGCTCAGCAGTCTGGGCTGGCCTGGCATGCATACGCACTGGCATCTAATTACTCATTGCTCTCCTAATCAGGTAATGCTACTTCTCTTGCTACCTTCAAGCTTGGAGATTCAAGATGATGTATTACATAATTGCATCAAATGTCACAGAGGTATGTCTGAAAGGACTTATTTTAAAATCCTAGCTAAATTGAAAGCTAGAGAAAATGGCCTTTAGTAATTTATCATCATGATGATTATTAGAATTCTAAATCTGAAGGGTAATAAGTAGGTAGAATCAATCTAAGCCACCTACTGAGCAAACACAACTGTCCTGTGGCTGTCGTCTCTGCACGGGAGTTCCAAGCAGGCCTCAGTGGTAACCATGATAAAAACAGTGTGTAATGCAGAGGTCCCCAGGGCCTGGTAAGTCACTATGTAGTACCAAACTCAGATCAAAGGGAATGAAAGGGGGAACTAACTCACAGACAGATTGCCCCATCAGTGAAGGTCAGAATGTTCCTCCATCCTCCTTACCCAATCACATCTCTATGCTAATAGACGGGCTGGAGAACTACTTAGCCTCCGCCGCTCATTAGCATAAAAACTTAGCAGCTGTTTACCATTTCATTAGCATTTTAACGACACGCAATTTGCCACGTTAAACACAGATTGTTTTAAAGTACTGATGGATCTTCTGAACAGGCCAGGCTTCCTCCATCCCTTCACCTTTCTCTCACTGCTTCAGCTTTTTACAGACAGCTTCACCAAGAAAGAACGCTTCCAAAGACACTTCTGAGACTGGAAACAAAAGACAAAGCGCAGAAAGCTCCCCCCAACTCCCCTTTCAGGTCACAAGTTATTTCACGCTTTGATCCAGGTCATTTTATTCTAGTTTTTGCTACTGCTGCTGGCAAGCCTT
This sequence comes from Mus pahari, assembly GCF_900095145.1. Lineage (NCBI taxonomy): Eukaryota > Metazoa > Chordata > Mammalia > Rodentia > Muridae > Mus > Mus pahari. Next base: position 63,524,365 of record NC_034592.1, read on the forward strand.
TCTTGTCACCTTTGGGTACCTGAAAGTCAGTGAGTGTTGTGAGGAGAAATTTGGCTAGAACGCCTTGCACCCTGCAAGAAAATGTTCCATTTTTCTAAAAGTCAAAGACTTGCTGAGATTTAAAAAAAAAAAAAGAAGAAGAAGAAGAAGAAAGAAAAAAGAAAGGAAGGAAAAATGGTTAACACTGAAATAATGAGCATTTCCATGCAAAAGGCCCCCCTTGGGGATTGAGGGAAAAGAGGGTTATTAAATAAAGTGCAGTTTATTAAGATTAAAAAAGTGTGTTTAAGCTTAAAGTGTAGGTGTGAAGGCAGGCAGCTACAAAAGGACACTGGTGGTTGACACTGTAGGCAAGGTGAACATGGCTGATGCTAAGAGAGTCTTTGGCTGTTCTGCAGTTATTCAGCAATCTGAGACTCTAGATGTGTGTGCATGGGTGAATCTGGTGTATGTGCACTCGAGAGGGTCAGCTGTGGACAGAGGAAGAAGACAGGCATCCTGTTCTGTCACTTTGTGACTCAGTGCTATGAGGGGTAGGGTCTCTCATTGAACCTGAAGCTGCCCTCGCTGGTCAGCCAAGGATCTCTGGCCATTCTCCTATCTCTGGCCTGCCGCCCAACAGCTTCCAACCCTGGGGTTGCAGGTGCACTGTACCCTGCAAACCTTGGCATCCAAACTCAGCAGGCACCTATATCCACAGAGCTCTCTCTCCAACATCAACAGGTTTATTGTTGTTGTTTTATTACTAACTGTGCCAGTTAGGTTTTTTGTCAGCTTCCACAAACTAGAGTCACCTAAGAAGTTCGGTTCTTAATTGAGGAACTATCTCCACCAAATTGGGATGTAGTATATCTGTATCTGTAGGGCTTTTTTCTTGATTAATGATTGGTATGGGAGGGCCTAGCCCACTGTGCCTAGTGCCATCTGTAGGCAGGCCGTCTAAGGCCGAGCAAGCCAGGACAGTGGTCAGTAATCAGGGCTCCTCTATGGTCTCTGCTACAGTTCCTGCCTTTAGGTTCCTGCCTCTATTCCCTTGATGGTGGACTGTAACCTCTAAGATAAAATAAGCCCTTTCTTCCTCCAGTTGGTTTGGTCAGAAAACCCACAGATTTTCTCACAGCAACGAGGGGACACTAACCTTATTAGGCCAGTGTGTAAAGCGCTGAATTTCATCACAAGTTTCATATAAATGAAGTCAAATTAGGGTTTCACTTTATTTCATGAGGTTTTTTAATAATCATATATATTTATCAAACTTCCTATTAGAATCACACATGCACAATACACACACATACTTACATAGTTACTTCTCTGGTTCTGGTGAGCATTTTTGGGGAGGGCAGACTTTTCCTTAGAGAAGGAAATGCAGAGGGGGTAGAGGGGGTGGGGAGGGAAGACAAGAGGAGCAGCAAGAGCTGGTTTCCTGCTCAAGGTCAGGAAGGAGAGACAGGGTCAGGGTCTTAATTCCATGTTTCTCAGACTGTCCGATTGGTGTTGTTAGCTGACCATTCTGAGGATGGCAAGGTACCTTACTTTGGTGGTAAAGTTTATTAACTCACCATGGCAAGGCACTCTACTTTGGGGGCACAGTTACAGTTTTCTGAGTCTTGACAAATAGAAGTTATATTTATCTACCCTATGAAGCCAGTAATACGTGAAAGACTCACCACTGTGATCATAAAAAAAAAAAATCCTATTATTTCAGCCAACAGCCTCTGTAACATAATAGGTACCTTATCATGTCAATGGATTATGTCATAATCCATCACAATGAAAGCTCATTTGAGGGCCAAGTGACACTTGGAATTATTGCCTTCGTCTCTGACCTTTAGAAATGTGATCTTGAAGGCCCTTTTAGGTTATAATCCCAAGGCTTCCTGGTGCCTCGTCTCTGTGCCACAACAGAAACAAACAAAGCCCCTGACTCTCAGAAACGAGAGCTGGACAACCCACTCGAGGAAGTGTTTACAGAGCGAGGCTGAGTCTGTCCCCTACCACGCAGGGCTTGCGCCTCATGACACTGTTAGGCATGTCCCTTCAGCAAGGACTGAGATAGAAAACATAACGTGCCACGGATGCCAAATATGGGACTCCTGAAGATGTCTCTGAAGAAATTAAACTGAGCGGCAGTTCATTTTTCTCATTGCTTCCCCAGCTTGGGGGCCGGGCTTTGTAGGACTTCCCATCTGCCCATCACAACCAACATCCAAGTATCTCCCACTCGCATTCCAGTCCATTTGTCAGGAAAATAGAAGAGACTGAGAGGTCTACAGAGCAAGCATGAGCACGAGGAGGTAGCTACCTGAAGGAAGGGTGAGACTGAGAAAGCTTTGCTGTTAAAGGCAGATACAAAATAATAGCACTGCCCTGTGGACCAAGTACATTACACTTGGCCCAGATATTAATATACACAGATGTATATAGAGATGCATGCCGATGTACATTCACATCCACACATATACTTATATACTCACTCGATCTTTACAGTAGACCACTAAACAAACAAGATATCATTAGTTATCAGAGATGGGACAATGAGGTGCAGAGTGACTACAGCTTTATAAAGGTTATATGCAGGTGCAATAATTCAAATCCAGGCAGTTTGAGTTCTGGTTGCTGGTTTTTGTTACCAGGTTATTGCCGAAGACATTTTCACTACCTATGTACATTCTCTATCTGTAGAGAAGAAGAGTTTAAACTTAAACCAAGCTATCTAAAATGTTAAATATGCAAACAAAAATTCTTTGCTCCTGGGGATTAGCTAAAACTCTTGACATTAGCTTAAGTGTCTGGTACCGAGATAACTAAAAGGTGTAAGATGTTTTAAAGTTCTATGAGACCTAGTTCTAGAATATATTGATTTTAAAATAATCTTCCCCAAAGAGTCAAATTATTTCATCCAATCAATAGTTATATAGGACCAGAAAGATAAGATATTGATGTGTTTATAAACTGTGTCAGGATTTATTTTACTTTTAAGAGAGAATAAAAACTACGAATAACAAATACAAGAATCACTAAGATTCTACTACATGCAAGGCATTGGGCAGGTTATTAAGCTATAAGAGAACCCCATAAAGTTTCTATTACTGTCTCCATTATACAGAAGAGAATGATGAACTTTAGAGCAATTAAGATCACTCAGTAGATGCTATAGCATGTGTGGTGGTTTGAATAGGTATGGCCCCATAGACTCGTGTGTTTAAAAGCTTGATCCACAGGAAATGGTGCTATTAGGAGGTGTGGCCTTGTTGGAGAAGTGTGTTATTCTTGAGTTAGGCTTTGAAGACTCTTATGCTCAAGCTATGACCAGTGCGACACAGTCTTTCTTCTGCTGCCTTTGGACCAAGATGTAGAACTCTCAGCTCTCTCCAGCACCATGTCTGCCTGCATGCAACCATGTTTCCCATTGTGATAACAGACTAAGCATTGGAACTGTAAACCAGCCCTGGTTGAATGTTTTCCTTTTTAAGAGTTGTCATGGTCATGGTATCTCTTCACAGCAACAAAATCCCTAACCAAGGCAGACTAGATCCAAACTCCTGCTCTTGACTTGAAAACTTAGACCATTACTATATGAAGCAGGATACACAAAAGTTAACTGTGAAAATGTCGTGCCATAGGGAATGAGGAGACAGTTCAAATGGAAGAGCACTTGCTTGCCACGAGGGAACAAAGTCTTGTGCATAAGACACAGCCAGTGCCATGTATGCTTCAATAACTGTGGGCATGTCCTGCATTGTCAATATAATGTTTGGGAGGTTCAAAGGAAAAAGGAATTACATGTGGTTGTAAGTTGGGTTCATCTACACTTCTCTAGATGAGTTGACTACTAAGATAAACCTTGAGGAGTGGATAGTCTTTTGGAAGGCGACCATGGGAAAAAGGTATTGGGCACTGCTTAAGCACAACAAAGAAGCCACACATATTTAAATGTAACAGTGTAGACTCCAGGGTTTGTGGTTAGAGATAAAATAATAAAGAGAAGAACTAGAACATCTTCATGACCTTGGAATAAGCAAAGATTTCTTCAATCAAATTTGAAGGTATTGATAACAAAAGGAAGACTGAAGAACATATCCTACTAAGAACAGAGATGCAGCAAAAATATGCCTTCAAGAACAAGAAAAAAACATACAAATTGGAGAAGATCTAATGATACGTGTGTGTATCCACATATACATATCTATGCACACACATAGATATAGTATAGATGGTAACATTTAGGTACCTTATCTTTAGACACATAATAAAAAATTAGAACAAGAAAAAAGCCCAAATGGACAAATTTCACAAAAGTAGTTATTAAAATAGTCAATAATTCTACAAAAGATGGCCCATAGTGCTTTAGGGGTTAGAGAGTTAGAACTAAAAGGAGATGCTACTCTGTAGCCATGAGCTTACATCCACAGTGAAGAAAGAGTCTAAGCATTGAGCCCGCAGCTAGGACGCAAGGATGAAACAGAAATTGTTGCAACCACTTGGAAAAATCTATTTGACAATATCCCCAGCAGCTTAGTTCATCATCCCCTGTGACTCAGCAACTCTGCTTCTAGACAGATGCTGGACAGAAGGAGTAAGTATTATAGAATAATCCTAGCAACAGGAGTCCCACCTGGAAAAGAGTCAATCAACACATCAACTACAGAAAGAATCAAATAATTTTGGGATCTTGTAGAACAAAACATTCATAACAAAGGATTCTGGCAGCAAGAACAAACGATACCAAGATACCAAATTATATATACATTTGTGAATAATAGATTGCTTGCGGAAAACAATCTTGAGGAAAAGGACCGCGGGAGCAGGCACAGATGATAAAATTTTAACAAGTGCATAGCAAGACACACTCAACCTGTGCTGTTGGGATCATGGCTGTCTCTAAGGACAAAATGGAAGGCAGTGGGGGCTGGAGGAGCTGGAGGGCAGCATGAGAGCGTCATCTCCCAGGTACTAGAAATGTCTGTCCCTTAATCTGAGGGCCAGGTACACTGCTATGCTGTTTTTCACATTCCTACAGAGAAGATCCCTCTCTGTGAAATCCTGTGTGCTGGCCCATTGCACCAGGGAGGCTCCCAGGATGCCCTTCTGTATACATTAACAGCTGTTTCTAGAAACTGAATCAGTGCTGTTAAGAAAACATTTGCACAAATAAGAAAAACAAAAAAACAAAAAAACAAAAAAAACAACCTGGAGGCTGGAGAGATAGTTCTGTGGTTGAGAATACTGGCTGCCCTTCAAGAGGACTGGGGTTCAATTCCCAGCAACCACATGGTAGCTCACAACAGTCTGTAACTCCAGTTCTAGAAGCTCTGAAACTTTCATGCCAATGCACATAAGATAGATGAAATGATTTTTTTTTAAAAAAAAAAAAAAGAGAAAGAAAAAGAAAAATCGTTCCGTTAAAAAGGACATTTCCAAATGCTGTTATGTTATTACAGTGTGTTTGGTGAGATCTGAGTCCCCTTTTCCATGGTCAGCCTGATTGTGCTCTGAGGGATCTGTCAGTTAATGGTCATTCCATGATGTTGGTGCTTCTTCACTGGCCTTACAAAAGAAGCGACTGATGTCAGAGATGTCTAAGGGACTAGTGTGTATCTGGAAGTGTAAGACTATATGATTTAAAAAAGATTATTTTATTTAATATGTGGAAGTGTTTGGATTGCATGCATGTAAACATATGTACCATATATGTACCTTGTGTCTATGGGGATGTGGGACAAAAGACATCAGATTCCTTGGAAGAGGAGTTATAGATACTTGTGAGTTTCCATGTAGGTGCTGGGGAACTCAGATCCTCTTAGCCACTGAGCTACCCCTTCAGCACTCTGAGGCTATGTAATTTTAACGGTTGGCATCTGGGCCTCGGGGTAGCTAAGGTTCCCTGTGCCCCCAGCCTGCAGAGAGCTTCCCCAGCATCTGCCACTGAAGAAGCCTGGGGCAATGCTGTATATACAAAGGAACCCCTGGAAACTCCACACTCTGTCTGGTGTGCAAGCACTGAGGTTCTGTGTGAGAAAGCAGTGGTGGGGCTGTGATGGATGGCAAGTCATGATGTCCTTCAGTTTACCAGCAATGCAAGCTTTTATACAGAATGATGAATTCATCAGGAAGATGGTGTTTCTCACGCTGTGGCAGCGGAGTACACACAGCCAGGTAGCGATTGATTTCTCTCTGACTCTCCGGCCCACGTACTGAATTCCTTATATTTAAATGCTGAAAGAAGGAGATTTATTTACTATGTACTGCACACTATGGTTTAGGTAAGTATGTGACAGGCTTTGCTGCAGCTGGCAATCTTTTGAGACAAATGGGAGCATTTCACAATTTAAGTTTAGATGGCCAAAGTTGAATTCTAAATATATCAGCTTTATTATAGTTCTTCTAACTTGCTCCCTGATAGGATGAAGAACAGAGTAAAAGATGGAAGACTCAAAGATGGGAAAACAGGCTTCTAACAGATGCATTCTCCAGCTTTGAAAGCAGCGTTTTAATACACATGACTTCTCAAAGGGGAATGCCATGTGCTGGTTCCTGAATTACCAAGTGTTTAGAGAAGCCAGAATGAACTCCAGACATGGTTTTACTAAAAGTGTCTGAGGACAGGCATGGCCTGAGAGACACAGGAGCCTGGTGACTTTTTTTTTGGCTAAATGACTCAGGGAGATGGTCCTAAGCTTTGTCTGCTCAGTGCCTCCTAGCCTTGGCATCTGGACTTCATGCGGTCTAACAGTTTTAAGCTGTTTAGACAAACACAGCAACAGTTTTTGCTGTCCCCACATAGAATGCTAGAAAACTAACTGTACCATAGAGCTATGGCTTATTGTAGGAAATATTCTAAAAAGACTTTCCTAGGAAAGATAACTGTGTTTCCCAAGTGATCGAATATTTCTAGAGAACTTCTATCTCATATAGGTAGTATTAAGGGGAAATATAGTTTAGGTTAATACAGTTTAGAATTGATTTGAGTAAAGTAAGAGTTCACCATGACACTTGACAGGTGAACCAAGTCTGAGTCTATCTATAGTCCAGTGTCACCGCTTTGAATATTTAAGTTGGTGCCCCCTAAGTAGTATAAGAATTATAGGTTTATTATTGTAATTATTATCATCTTCTTTCTTAGGGAGTTAGAGAAGGGTCGGGATAAGGTCTCTTATAGCCCAGGCTGGCCCTGAGAGAACTCACTGTGCTTCTGTGGAGATGACTGATCTATTGCTCTTCTTTCCTCTACCTCTCAAGAACCGAGGTTACAGATGTACGCCGCCCCAGAAGGCATCCTTGCCTTCAATCACTTAAGTTCATAGTGCTCTGATTTGCTTTCTAACTTAGAATTTCAACAGAAAAAAATAATTGCTTTTTTTTTCAAGGAAGGTTTTAATGTCAATTTTTTTTTTTTGTCACGATGAATAATGGAAGAAAAAAATCTGATAGAAGAAAAGCGGATGTGGCCAAGGAGCGCCATTTTCTCCCCAGTTTTAAAGCCTAGCAGAAGATTGATTGCAGCGCCTCATTTTGAATAAGTCTTTTAATTTTCCCAAAGGGGAAAAGGAGAGAGCAACAGAGTTCATTAAACCTGGGCTTTTAACCACACGGCTTGGATCAATATAACTAATTCAAACAGCACTGTGGTAGGGGACACTCATACTTGGGTCAGTGGGGTTAGATGGCAGTACTAGCAGAACTGCAGGGAGCTCACTGTCTGAAAAGACACCTTTCCCCAAGCAAAAGGCAATGGGCCTTCTGCTGGAACAGATCTAAGCAGCAGGCCCTTCTGGCCTCTGGCTCTTTTTGGGCCAGCCTCTCAGAAAGGGCCAGCAGGAAAGGGGCTGGATACAGGCGTACAGGAGGCCAGTGTACCAGCTGCTGCTGCTGTAAATTCTTGCTCCAGGACACAAAATGTTTCATGCACTGGTGAGAAAGATTTTCAGTTTCTGCATTCAATATCTAGACTATTTATATTTAAGAACTTAAAAGGGGGTAGGTGGGGGAGGGATTGTGGTATACAGTAAATAATATACTTAAAAAGACACCCTCCCTCTATCCAAGCTTGCTCAATTTCAGGAAACATGGAATTTGCTCTGCCTGAGCCTTCTATTCCTACCTTGGTAGAGAGGAAAAGGTAGAAAAGTAAAAGGTTTCCTAGATTTAAATATTAACCAAACACTTCCAAAAAAAAAAACTGTTAGAAAAAAAACCCTGTTGTTATTCCCCTCACCCCCACAAAGCAATAGACTCCCCGAAAGCACAGCTCGGGGTAACAGAAACAGCAGAGACCACTGTGGCCCCTTGTGCACGTGCCTCTTCCTGGCCATTGTAATAATAGCTGCTGGAGAACTGCCAGGGGACTATTAACAATCATGGCAGCCATCTTCGAAGGGGATGCTTCTGGCCCTCTCTCTCTACCAGGAATGAAGCCATTCTTCCCTGGAAGCAGAGATGGCTCCTAGGTGATGTCCAGGAGCACAAGGAGCATGAAGGGCACTGTGATATCCCCAGGGAAGCTTGCTATCTGAGTTTGTAACCCCACTATACAGCGGGTGGGGTGAGCGGCTGTTAGTAATAAGGTGGTATTAGGGCTGAGAGAGGAGAGGGAAGGAGGGACGGTAGCTGAGCATGCCTTAGATTTGCAGAAGGGCAGAGAATCAGCTCCATCTTTCCATTTAGAATTTCCCAGGTTTATCTCCTAGAATGCCCACCCCGAGATCTTTTTCTTGTGTCTCAAAAACAGAACAAAGCAAAGATCACAGGAGTAGCAACACCTAGGAAGGAGGGACTTGGAATGCCTCCAAGCACGGGGGCTACGCAACCAGAGTACTGTGCTATCCTATCAACCTCACCGTGACAAACCAACAGGGAACATCCTGTAGCCCCCGGGGGTGCTCATCCTCCACAGGATAGCTTCAGGGGGTGTTTAGCCAGATGCCTGGCTTGACTTTCTGGAGCTTGGCCACATCTGACATCCTAGCAGTGGACTCCACTTGTCTCAGGCAGGCAGCAGCTCCTGAGCCCTGAGTGATATGCAAAGCAGTATCAGATAAGGCCTTGCATGAATGCCCAGGACAGTTTGCACTGGGAGTGATCCTGCCATGATGATAGCCCTGCCCTGTGCCTTGTGTCTACTCTTGTACCAACAAACTGGCTTTGTTCTAGCTATTCTTGTATGGGATTTCTTTCTTCTTTCCTGTGTGTGTTCATGTATGTGCAGATACTTGGGCGTGAGCAGGTTCACACGTGTTGGTACATGGGTGTGTGTGCATGTGTGTGTGTGCTTGTGTGTGTAGTCCAGAGGACAACCTGGAATGTGGTTCCAAGGCATCACTGCTTATTTTTACACTTTTACTTTATTTTATTTATTTATTTTTTAAAGACAGGTTTTCTTACTGACCTGGACTCACCAAATAAGTTAGGCTGTCTCTGCCTCCCCAACCCTGGGGTCACCTGTGCAAGCCACCATGCCTGGCATGCTTCTCGGTGGGTTCTGAACTCAGGCTGCCCCGACAAGGCAACTTTACTATCTAGGCTATTTCCCAAGTCTGTCTGTCCATCCATCCTCCCTTCCCTTCTAACTGAACAACAACAACAACAAAAAAAAAAACAAAAAACAAAACATATTTATCAACGTCATTGCAGTTTCTATAACTTGACTTTGGTATTTTCTCTATCTTGCTGTTCTTCTCCATATGGCAAAAGGTTTTCTAACATTATATAAGTAGTGTATATTATGCCCAGCATCATAAGGTGTTTGCTGTAGGTAAGCAGTTTAGCATCATCCTACAATCACCTTTATGTGTGGTGAAGGTGCCTGTAATCTATTCCCAGGAAATCTCTACTACACCACATGATATCATTAACTACAGCCATCTTGCGCTGCCTGTGGAATCACTAGGTTTATCCTTCCTATGTAAGTACAGGTCCGGCCCACTGGCCCGCACTGCCCTCTGCCTTCCCTGCTCCCCCTCCTTTGCTTAAGTTCCTTGCTATTTTGTTTCTATGCTTTCCAATCTTGTTAATGACTGAACAGAGAAGAGACATGACTTTTGTCCCTCTGACTGGTTTATCTAGTTAGCTCATCATACTTTTTCATTCACATTTCTGCAAACGATGTGATTTTCTGAAAGCTAGATAACATTCCTTCCGTGGACGTGGAATATCTTTTTAACTTCTCCCTAGAACACGCACTCCATGAGCTGATTTCCTGGGTTGGCCACTGCCTTCTTTCTGTACACTTTCTCCTCATGGAACTGCTTACCCCTGCGCAACACTTAGCTCATCACAACTCTGTGGGGAGGGATGGACACAATGGGCTTTTAATAAGGAACCCCACAAAAGTAAAGCATTTTGCCATAGCACTCATTTCTCTTCTTTTCAGTGGCCTATGGCACAATGCAGCCAAGGATCAGAGTGTTTCCCTCAGAACCATCTATTTTAACTCTTGGTCTCTTCTGGACTTCACACAGCTTTCTAAGCAACTGCTGCCTTAAAAGTCACCAATGCAAAGGAAAAAAAACCCATAAAAATGGACCTGATGCTCCTTGAATATACTTTGATGACGCATATTCCAGGTAAAGTTACCAAATTGGCTAATCTTGACTCATTTTCAAACCCGGGTTGATTTGTCTGTCTCTTTTTTCTAACAGTCCAGATCTCTGTCTTTCCCCTATCAGTCGCCCTCCACCCTTACCCCGACTCCCAATCTCCCAGGCTTTCCTGCCTCTCACCTCTTCCTGTTTTGCCTTAATCTCTCTTTGTCTGTCCCTCATCATACTACTACTGGGAACGAGAGAATACTCATACATTCTGGCCTCTGCCTCCTTTGCAGTTGGCTGTGTTAATTCTGTCTTGATTACTTTTAGGCTGTTCTATTAAAAACTGAGAGACTGCAAGCGAGATGACATGAGGATCTGGTCAAGACACAACAGGTCTACTAGGTCAGACATCTGTGGTTATGTCTCACACAGCGGTGTTGGCTGCAATGCCTGAGGACTGAGTTCCTCTGTGCTTCCAGTGTGGTATCGGCTGACACCGTGAGAGAGGGGGGACACTCTAGGAACGGAGCTGCACCATGGACATGGAGTGTGTATTTTATAGAAACTCCTCATTGTGTCCTGGGTCATCCAAGCACGATTGCTTTTCTCCTCGGGGCTCATGGTCCTACTTCATGCACTAAGTAGACTTCTGATGTAGATATTTAAGAAGATGTCTTCTAGAGTCCTGGGTGGATTATGGTCGTCCCATGCTTTTCTGAAGCAGTATCATGAAGTGACATACACGAGGAAACCATTTCATGAGCAAAGCAAACGTGGTGCTTTGCTGGAGGGTGGCTTAATTTGTCAATTGCTTGCTGTGCAAGGCTGAGGACCCAAGGATGCAAGGTTGGATCCCTGGAGCTCCTTGGGCAGCTAGTACTGTCCAGTCAGTGAGCTCCAGGTTCCACAGAAGACTCTATGCCAAAATGTAAATGAAAGACGCATATACACACATAAGTATACAAACACACATACATGTCACATGCGCCCATAGCAAATGTCAGTGAAAGAAAAAAAAAGGCATAATACCCAATGGTGGGAGCAGCAGACAGAGGACTAGACCCACCCAGTTCCCTCTCAAATCTGGTGCTACCCTAAGGTGATGACTACGTGGAACAGCGCAGCCTAGGAGATTGCACATCACAGAACCTGAAGGACGTTGGAAACATTCATGAGCGCTGGCTTTAACACACTAGTTTCTGTGGCAAGGGTTCACCAAAGCCTCGGTGTTCACACCTCTGATCCACCAGTGAGGTGGAATACAAAACCTTGATGCTGTTTCAATGTTTTCCAAACCACCCAAGAGTCCCACTGGGGCCAGTGGTGAGATAAAAACATCTTTCTGCTGCCAAGGATTCCCAGGTCCTTTCCTAGCAGTGACTTCTCTTCATGTTTTACAAACAGCAATATTGAAAGAAAGAGAGGGAAATGGTAAGAAAACACAGCTTTCAGGTGGGAGTCAGTCTGTCACAAATACCTATTTTACCCACAAAAACCTTCCCCCTGGAGTGCCACACACTGTTCCCTCTGGGGGAGCTACGCTTACCTACCAGCCATCCCAAGAGAGTTCTCTGCCAAATGCAGAAACAAACAAACCTTGAGCTTGACTTAAACTAGATGGACCGGGCCATTACAGCCTAAAATGTGTCTGTCCTAAAACTCATGTGACAGGAACACAAATCACCCACGTCACTCCATTTCACTGCTGTTGAGCAGTCACTATTTTGTCAGTCAGAAGGTGGACTCAGCCTCAGCCCAAAGAGACCTCCGGAAATAGAGAGAAAAGAGGAGAGGCAATTCTCAGGCAGTCGCTTAAATACATGCTTCAGTTTTTATCCAGCAGTTATTCTAAGACAAACTTCAAAAGCTAAAAAACAACTGTAGCTCAGACAGACGGGCAGGGAATCATCGGACCGCATCTTTACGCTATTTAGCCAAGTGCCTCCACAATACACTTTAAATACAAACAAGTTAGGAAAACCAGAAGTGAGGTGTGGTGTGAGCAGGCAGGGGGTGGGGGTGGGTGGGTCTTAAAATTAGCAAGCGTTATTTTTCTCCCACCCTGATTCTGATGTTTACCCTTTTCTGAAGCTTTTGAACAATTTTATATTTCTGTCACACTCTTCTTCTGTCAGAGAAGTTATCTGCGGTGTGAATGCTGAACAGCCAGGGGCGAGGACGCTTACCTTCACTTTAAGGATTACAGTCCGCTCTCGCTCACGCCTTCCCTCACGCCCGGTGCGCGGCATTACACTGAGAGATAAATTCTTCCATCATTTCAACCTGGTGCTACTGCGAGATGTGGCTCTAGGAAAGGGCCTGCAGGCACTGCGTCTGAACAAATCACAGGCCCTGTAATTGCTGTCTAGCTCTAATTACTATAGAGGAGAGTGTTTGCAACTCGATTCCAGGGAGAGGGCAGGCTACCTTCTGACAACACCCAACCAAATATATCCTAAAAGACTGACAAGTCACTTTCTTGATTGTAATTTTTCCCAGTCCCCCATTCGCTCCACTGTGGCGAGATAAATCAGATACCTGTGGCCTCCCTCAACAAAACAGCTCCGCGCCCACAAAGTATTTATCACGACGGTTTGGAATTCTCTGGGTCGCTTAGATTTCAAGAGGTTGTTTTTGTTTTTTTCCTAAATGGGCAGCCAGATCTACAATTTAAATTTGCTTTTTATTTCTGAGCAGAACCTGTTCCCAAATAGACCCAATTTGTATTCTGTTAGCAGAGAACAGTTTATTTACAAGCTATTTGGTATGGGGGGGGGGGGAAGTGCTTCGTTTCCCATGGAAATTTAGGTTTTAAGTAAAGATTCAGAGCATATAATTAAAAAAGGCTAAAGCTGATGACAATTTGATGTTGACAACATTAGCAGTGATGTCTCTGCATTCCAACTCAAAACCCTAATTTCAGTTATGTGGGGGAATTATCCTGCTGAAATTAGCACTTGTCTAGGCTTGGGAGTGAAATGATACAGTATCTACTCCCATATTTAGCTAATGCCACCCTCCATCTCCTGGCATCTGGGCCTTGGCTCTGTGGTCAGAGTAAGGATGAAGTGTGATGTGTCTGTGTTATACAGTGTGCTTATCCCTGGTGTAGGGGCTTTTGGATGTTTTGAAACCAGTATGGATGGATTTAGTTAGAGGGCATCTCAGTGATGTTTGCACACACCTTGTGCAACTCAGTACCGTAGCCAGCCAGAGCCAACGCTTCAAAAATCAATCCTGTCAGGTTTGCACAGTCATGACCAGGGAAAGGTAAACCTAAGATAAAAACCAGATGCAGAGTTCGAAACGGTGTGATTTTTAACATTAGCTCTTGGAAGCTGGGTGCTTCTCCAGGTTCTATAAACTCAGGCATGAGTACCTTCAATGGGACATGGCGGGCTAGCTCTGAGCTTTCTTCCCTCTGACTAACATTAAATACTTAACTCACATAGTATTTAGTTTCTGGAGAGAAATATTAAAAAAAAAAAAAAAAAAAAAAAAGACAGTCGTGCTGGGTTTCTGCCTTTTTGTAAAATTAAACTTTCACTCAGGATGAATGTCTCTTAAGGAGTCCCTGGCTTATTAGAGACTGCTGTTAGGTCTCAGCCTCTCTGCGTCCTCACCCAGAAAACTGGAGATTATATCCATATATGATATCTATCTATCTATCTATCTATCTATCTATCTATCTATCTATCTATCCTTTCTTCCATAGTTTGGGCCTTCTCTTCTTCCTCTGAAATGGCTTCCCATTTGTGGCTGCTCTGCCTTCGTTTCTAACTCAAGGGCTTCCCCTCCTGTAGCGTTTTCTTTTCAACTTCAAGAAAGTTGTCCTTGAGCATCCTACTGAGTCTGTCCTTAAATGCTTTGATTAAGGAGACTACAAATTTTGGGAGGGGAATCTCAGTTTCCTTAATAAGATGTGGCACCCTAGATCGACTCCACAGAAATTTCAATACACTAACATAATGTTACCCATTGTACTCAGTATTAGGCAATGGAAGCACCTTGAATCAACCATGTTCCTATTCACCTGTCTTCTGTGACTTCCCTCTATGAGTTAAGGACCGGAAACTCAACACACCCATATAATCTCCTCTCTGCTACTTACTAAATATTTCACGATTTAATTGCCCTTTAAGATACAATTTTCTCAGCTGACGAGCAAGAATTAAATAATAATAGTATCCCCTGAGCAGAGCTGGGGGACATGATGCTGCAAACTTTCATTATGGTGCCTAGAATAGAGAAGGCCGTGTGTGATCAGCATCTCTCAGCCATTCCATGCTGATGGGCCTCCCTCCCCAGGGCTTCAACTCAGCATCTACTGCCATCTTCAAACTTAACAGAACTATTTATTCCTTTATGTTTTATAAAATCACTTAAACAGGGGTCTCCATCAAGAGCAGCGCCTACTTTTGTTGTTTGTTTTCTATCTCTTGGCCCTCAGGCAATGGCAGATACATGGTGATGCCCCCTCACCCCCCCCCCCCCGGGAATGTTCACCACATAAGGTGGCAGCTGTTTCTAGGACAGGTATACTTTCTCGGTTCTGATACTTCATTCATGTTATCCCTCCCAGGAGGTCCCTCCTTGTTTGTCTTATTTTCAGTCCTCTCTGTTTGAAACACCATTTTAGATGCCATTTTTCCTCAGGAAGATAGTCTCTACCTTCCTAAGAAAACTATCTTGGTTTCTTCTAAACATGAAATGCTTTCTTTGCCATGTTTCTTACAGCACTGAAGACAACGATTTGTATAGTAGTGCTGACACAGGGCATCCTGAGCTCCACGGAGTTAAGACAGTAGATTTGGCTACTGCTTTGCCTACTCTACTGTCCGGAAAGGACACTCAATTAGATATCTTAAATGAATGAACTAGATAAAGGGAATGGCATCTGTATTTTACTATAAGATCTCTGCTATTATTATATGGCCTTCTTTCCTGGTGATAATTACGAACATTATCACAAGTACAGGACTACCCCTTACAAATGGGATCCGTTCTTTAATTTTTTTCTTTTGAGATAGGGTCTTATATACTCCAGGCTGGCTTCAAACTCACTAGATAGTTGAGGATTATCTTGAACTTCTGATTCTCATACCTCCATCTCCTGAGTCCTGAGATTATAGGCTTGTCCCACCACACCAGTTTATTGGATACTGAAGACTGATCAAGGCCTTCCCTCGGGCCCTGCAAATGCGTTACCATCAGCTGTTATCTCCAGCCCTGCAGTCAAAGCCCAACACTGCAGATCTCAGAAGCATTTTCCTTGAACATGAGCTCACAGGTGAGTTCTGAGTTCCTGGATAGACCCCAGGAACTTTGATAACTCTTGGGTAGCTGCATTCAGTACAACTGTGTGCTAGCAACAACATCTCTATGGCAACAGTACCACAAAGGACTTGAAATGGAGGCAGCGTACTCTGTGTATGGCCTCTCCTCCTTTGAAAGCCTGAACCATGATCTTTGTTATATGTGAAGACATACTCAGAGAGCTGTAGCCAGAGCTTATTTTCTGTGTGTGAAAAAGTACGTACTTTTTATGAACGGAACATGATCTTGTTAAAAAAAATCAATTTATAGTTGGTATGAATTCACAAAACCCTAAAAAATTTTAATATATTCTAATTTTTGGAAATCAGAAATTATCTTTATTTTTACTCACAATTCCAAATTTTGGTTGTTTTTTTTTTTTTCATTGTGTACTACGGTTTAGTTGATGGTGGCCTCAGATAGTGCAGCATCTGCACTTTTATATGAATTCCTTCCCACAAATACATAATGACTAACTGACATGCTTTTAATTTCACCACTAGAGGGGTCTGGTGTCTCCAACTAACTCTTGAAAGAGTAAATAACCCCCCTTTAATGAAAAATGGTTGTGTTTCAGCGAAGTGATGGTAGTATTGGATTGCCACACATTTGCATACTCAAAGCAGGCAAACCTATAAGGTTATCTACGGAGAGGCCAGATTATCCATATTAACCCTTGCTTCCTCATTCACTTAACTAGACATATGGACTGAAAAGTAGGTCCCTAAAACAATATTAGACTAATAAGATGCATGGAACTTTGTAAAAATTATCCAGAAAATACAACCAACCAACCAAACAAACAAACAACTAAATAAACGAAATAAACCCAAACCAAAAGGCTACAGGACAAGAAGAGAAGAACCTCTAGAAGTCTTTCGCACATTCACAAATTCACAAACACTTCCTAACACCTGGAGTCATGATGTAGACACACTAATATTCTGAGCTTAATAATCAACTACTGCCATGAAAGGAAAAACTAAAAGGCCAAAGAACACGTCACCGAAAGTCAGGACATAAGCAAGATCTCCCCCCCCCCCCGTTTTTTTTTGAGACAGGGTTTCTCTGTGTAGCCTTGGCTGTCCTGGAACTCACTCCATAGACCAGGCTGGCCTCAAACTCAGAAATCCGCCTGCCTCTGCCTCCTGAGTGCTGGGATTAAAGGCGTGTGCCACCACGCCCGGGCAAGCAAGATTTTAATACATGTGCTTCTTTGATGCTCCCTTTGGCTTCTTACCTGTATCCCAGGTGCCACTGAATCCTATTGTTTCTACCTCCCCTTCTAGCTTCTGTGTTACTCCGTGGTCCAGTTCCAGGCCGCCTCTGTCTGCACCCTAGTTACCAGCTTCTACCAAGAATACATGGAGCCACTGATGCTCTCCCATACTTGGTTCTCAACCTAGCAGCCAAGCAAAGTGTTTAAAAATATCTATCTGATGATGCCAAGGTGAAAGGCTTTCCCGTTGCACTTTAAGGGAAGGCATACATGTTAGCATGGTCTACGGTTACCACAGGGTGACATCCTTGCTCAAGTCAAATTCTACTTAGTATCATCCTTCCCCCCTTTCCCCAAGGTCTTAGTCTCCCTTTTATTTTCCAGAATGCCAAATTACTACCTTCCAAACTGGTTTCCTCATTACGGACTCCCCTCTCCCACTCTGGCTATGTAGAAGCTCCTTGTCTCCTCTCCAGGATTTGGTCAGCAAGAACACAACAGCCATTTTTCAAAAAGTCTCCCCAGCTTCTGAAACAGTGCCACACCCAGGGCAATCACTCGGGAGAGATCTTCAATGTGTGAACAGCCACACTTTCTCCAATGAGGACACACAATGTTAGTATCATATGAAGACACAATTTTAGTGTCATGATGATTTTAAGGGCTTCTCCTATATTATTGTAATCGTTTTCCTAGTATTTACAAAGTTCTTAGGAAGTCAGTAACATTAAACCATGGTATTTCATTATCATAGTTGGGATGCCACACAATTGGGAAGAAAAGCATCTTGGGCATATGTAAGACATGGCAATTGCTCAATTTACCAAATCCATTGTGTTTATCTCCACTTATAGGCATGTAAATATCTCAGTCCATAGATGGACTAATGTAAAGAACCCACTGACTTATATGTACATACTAGGAACAGAATGGTCCCATTTAGAGTTTTCACAAGACACAGAAATGCATTATCTATAAAGCTTTATCCTAAACTTCAAAGAGGTCAACTTATTTGTTTGTTTATCTGAGATGGGATTTCAACCATTCCAGGCCACTATGTAGCTGAAGACCTTGCATTTCTGATCCCTCTGCTTCCACTTTTTAAGCAATGAGACTATAGGTGTCCACCATCACACTTACTACATGTGTGCTGGGGATGAAACCCAGGGCTTTGGAAGCAGCAGGAAAACACTCTACCAATTAAGCTATATCCTTGGCCCTGACAACTGCGCTCTCTCTCTCTCTCTCTCTCTCTCTCTCTCTCTCTCTCTCTCTCTCTCTCTCTGTGTGTGTGTGTTTTATATGTGGAGGGCAGAGCTCCACATTAGGTATCTTTTTCAATTGCTCTCCACTTTGGTTTTTGTTTGTTTATTTCTGAGAAAGGGTCTCTCACTGTCCCCAGAGTGCTATAATTTGGCCTAGACTGGCTAGCCAGGCAGTCTCAGCAATTCTCCTGTCTCTGCTTCTTCAGAGTTGGAATTTCAGGCTGAAATTGGAATGACATGCTGTCATGCTGTCAGGTAAAACTTTTTATTTGGGTGCCGAGTAATCAAAATTCTCCTTTGCAGCAGTGCCATCTCTCAATGTCATCCTCCACTAATGTATTTTTAAGAACAAGTAACACGCAATGAGTTTGCTATTCTTCTCCACATATTTGTATATCAAGGACTTTTACATAAACATTTCTCATGAGTCTCCTCTCACTGGAGGTCTAAGAATTTTATCATTTGTACCATCCATAGCCTGTGAGAAAAATGACACGTAAGATGTCACTCATTCCTAAATGTGCATATTTCCTCTCAAATATTCTCAAGGTGTGTTTTCCTCATTAATGCCAAATAAAGGTCAGACACTTTGGATCATGTGGGAAATCACGAGGAAAATCTAAATCAAATCCCAAGCCACACAGTGCCTTTAATATCAGTGTGAAAACGAACTGTGAAGTCTGAGGTGATAAGATAGCATATCTTAAAATGACTTGAAACCAAAAATGGATTTGTGAGCACTCTTAGCTCACTAAGAATGTTCTTTGACCGGTTAGAACAGGAGGACACAGGCCTTACCTTAACATGCAAACCAGGGCAATTTCTTCACAATATTGACTTGGGCTGTTTATGAAGAAAGGTCACTATTAGATTATAATGCCAAGACAGAATTCCAGCAAGACAGGTTGTTCTATCCCTCGGATAAGACCCTCTGGTTATCCCTTCATTTCGAAGAGATTAAGTTGTCTTAATTGTGAATGAATGAAGGAAGGAAGGAAGGAAGGAGGAGTCAACTTGGGTGAGCACGTTCATGGGTGCAACATGACCCCTGTGTAATAAATCTTTCTAGAAGCAGGTCATCTTTTCCAGATTGGCCCTGTCTTCACTTTTCTCATGTGGGACTTGGCAGATGGGACGTTCTGAATCTGAGAGGCCACCTCTCTGCTGACAACTGCTTTATATAGCCATCTGCGGTGAACTCTTCCTGGGGCACGTAGGGGATCAGAACTGTTGAGTCATGTCTTGCCAAGAGAGTCTGTCATCTCTCAGTCCTCTGCCCGCCAGTCCATCCCAGCAGCAATGCACCACTGTTGCAGGACAGCCAGACTTCCAGCATGAGAGAAGGCAAGACTGGCTGTCAGTACCACACAGGTTTAAGGAGGTATTTTGTACAGACATCACAAGGAAGAAAAATCTTTGCATTTCTGTCTGTGGTCTCTTGTGTAAAGATCTGGAGCTTGGGAAGAAGCAGGAAGGAATACAGGGCTTTTTACCACCCTGAAATATCTATACAGCAAGACCCAAGTTGGCAGTTTGCTTCCATCACTACGAATAGGTCTTTGGAAGACCCCTTATCTGAAACAATTGCCTTCTCATGTTTGGATAGGGGATGACACTGTGGCTCTCATAAGTTGCATAACTCTGTGCTTGGTAGTATCACCTATGGCAGATGTTATTCTGTTTGCTTCCATGATGCTAAGGGCCCAGGTTATTGAAGCCCCAATTTAGAAAGGGCTCCAACATCATTCGTGCATTCCATTTTCCCTGGCTTTATCTCTGTTTTGGTTTAATGCCAGGATTCTTGATTTGGGATTCATGGAATCCCCCTCTCCAGGAACTAGCTACAAATATTTGCAGTCATGCTTGTTTTTCAGAGGGAGAGAAATCAGATTAAATCAACTCACAAAGACTGTAATTCAAAGAGATTAAAAAAAATACTTAAATGTTTCTGAAGAGTTCCAGGCAAACTCAGTATCCCTCTGCAGATCAGACTGGGTTTTTAATTTACTAGAAGGGCCTGTGTGTGAGTACAGGAACTCTACAGTGGATCTTCCTGTAGGCAACAACTTATATTGTAACTGTATATTTAATCCAGACTATTTCAGCATTGTACAAAAGGTTCAGATCTTCACATATCAAGTTTAATCAAAATAAAGTACATGGTGATATAGCACGCATAGTAGCTAGTCCATGCATAATTTCCAAGAGAGATTGAAGGGGGAGTCATGTCCAAGTTGAATGGGAAGGGAAAGGAAGAGCTGTACGAGGTTCTTGCTCAACCAGTGAGAATCCTAATTATCCCACATCCAGACACTGTCTAAATGAAGAAATGGGGATTCTGAAAGGCCATGTGATTTGCCCAAGGTCATCACATAGTTACAGACAATGAGGAATCGCAGCTGTGAAAACCATGCCGGTGATTATGAAGATGATGACAGGGCAGTGATCTACGGAGCAGTCACTTGAGCTAAGCCTCTTAAAGACTTAACCTCTCTACTTGAGCTACAACCACGCAGCAAGATTTTATTACCTCTACTCAGCAGATAAAACACTCTGCCCAGGGCTCTAGGGTCAGAAAGTGGACAACTCTGAAATCAAACCAACTCAGAACTCTGCCTTGCCTTGCAAGGCTGCTCTTAAACACTGCTTGAAACTGCTTCCTAGGACACAACAGGGCTGAGGCACACAATCTTGAAATACAAGTAGTTAAAAGGCTGTGTAGGAAAGATGTATCTGCAGTCTTTAGGTTTATTCACATACTTGGATGGAGTTTTAAACATAATTTGACTGCAATATTCACATCATATCCAATCTTTCTGGTCATGCCCCTCCTAGTCTCCAGGCCAGGTGTGTCAACTACATGAAATCTGTGTTCTCCTTTTTCAGACCTCTTTCTGGGACTCCGTAAGCCTTATGCACCAATGGCCTTGAAACTTTCTAATACCAGCTTAGGACTGCTCTCCAGATCTGTCCCTGAGGTGGACAGACAGGTGACTGTTTTCAGGAACTGTAGATGAAGCTTGGAGGCAGGACTGTCTCTGGCATAGATCATGGAGCAGGACAGGACATAGGTCAGCTTTCATGTTTTGGCACAGAATGGCAAAGAATCTTGTAATTCTAAAATGATACTTGGCTGTCTGTGGTTCTAAAAATAAAGAACCAAGGATGAGAAAAATCACACAGGAAAAGTACAATCAACAGAACATGGTAACTCAGTGGTTCTTGGGCTGTTATTGAACGGACAAGAGCAAAGTTTAGGTGTGAGAAAGAAAAAGTGCACAGAGGTAAGGATCAACTTTTAGGGAAAATCGATTTCTGAACACCCCTCCAAGTTAGGGATGCCAGCTTCCATCTTTCAGATATGATGCTCAGAGTGTGGGAGTCAAATCTGATATAGTAGACTGTGCTCAGCCTGCTCCTTCGTGCTGTTCTTTCTTTTCAATGTAAGCAGGACAGACACATGCCAACTACGAATAAACAAGACTCTTGAGGGAGGCTCTCATGTATAACCTGTTATTCAAAGATCATCATCATATAAAAGCTATTAATTATCATACATGTTCCTGGAATAGTCATTACATTACAAACTATCTGAATTTCTAAAACTATATTTGATTTTCAGGTATCTTGAGTATTATTGCAAGAATTCACCCTTGTAATTATTTCAAAATCATGTACTCAACTATTCAAAGATAGCTTATTAGTGCTGAACCTCAAAAGGTTTTAAAAATGTTAATTAGGCTGCTAATTCATAATTTCTAAAATATATCTTCTCAAACTTTACATGTGATTTCATATTAATTGTATCAGCATTTAAGTTTTATCACCACATCTGAATTCTAGTCTTCTCTTAATCTCCAATATTGATATTGGAAGCAAAAATAAATAAATAAAAGTAAAAATTAAGTAATAGCATTTAGACTTGGATCAAAGTAACTATAATTTAAATTTCATTTTGCCAGACTAAACAACTGCTAAGCTAGTAGCTACCAGGAAGAAAGACAAAGATCAGACCCAAAAGTACTCAAGAATGAGATTTTTTGGAGAAACTTTTCAAAAGCTAAGTCTATTATTTTCCTCAATCAGACATGTCATATATGACACAGTTAGGTTTTACTTTTTAAATTGAAAACTTAATAACTTCTGAACCATTTCGAAGTCGTCTGCTGTGAAG
This sequence comes from Mus pahari, assembly GCF_900095145.1. Classification (NCBI taxonomy): domain Eukaryota; kingdom Metazoa; phylum Chordata; class Mammalia; order Rodentia; family Muridae; genus Mus; species Mus pahari. The sequence continues at coordinate 63,546,865 of NC_034592.1, forward strand.
TTTTTAAGTTAAAAAAAATATAAATCAATATACCTGAGGAAAAAAAAAAACCCAAACCGGATGAGAACACTTTCAAGGGCATCATTAATATTTCAAGCCAGCTCGGAGGAAGAAAATAAGGCTGCAGTCAGCAACGCCAAGGTCCCTCAGATCTACTGCCTCTGTGGCTATGGAAAACTCTTAATTTCTTTACATTTCAGTTCTATCACAGACAGGAGAAATAGAATAAAATTCACCCTTCGAGTGCCACAGCGAAGAATGAACTCTGACAGTCAGTTGGTAAGAAGTCTAGAATTATTATTAGCTATGTTTGGTTTCATCTTTAAGCAGAACTGGTCCTATGAACTGAAAGGGATGGTTTTTAAAACATTTCTTTACTGAAATACTTTTAAAAATTAATAAAATCCTGGCCTATGAGAGATGAACAAATGAAAAGTCATTAAAACAAGGGTGTCAAATTACTACCCATTCCTAGATTAAAGATTTTTAAATCATGTGTATCATTTGCACTTCACCTAGGTAAATATAAAGAAACCGTATTTTATACAAAGAGTAGTGGGACAGGAAGATAAAGTCACACTTTTCTGTGGCTGAAACACAGATCAGAACTAATACTGATTAGCCAGTTCAGTCCCTGCTGGGCATAAGAAATGAACGTAGCACACACTAAGATGACCTTCTCTACGATTTTTACAGTTTTTATTTTATTATTTTAAATATTTACTCATGGTGAAGAACATAGCTAGATACAAGCTATTTCTGTTTGCCTCTGGGCAAGGTATTTGCTTCATACTGAACAGGGGCAGAAAAAATGCAACACCCCCTTCAACTATCCAACTACCCCCCTCCCAATCTCCAGGGATTAAACAATGGTGAAATGTGCTGTTAACCATGGAAACCATAAACACTGAAATACTTGCATGGTGCCAAATTCATTACATTAGTAGGCACAGATCCTCTAGCCAAACTATATGGAAACAAGACTAAGGAAAGAAAGTAATCCAAAGTCAAATGTATACACAAAGGCATCCTCCCGAAACATACATGAGCACACAGGGCTTGCGATCCCTTTCTCTGCAGCTCCCGAGACTGAAGAGAAGCTGCTCCAGATAGAGCGATAGTAAGTGAACTCCTGGCTTCACTTACTCTCATTTTAAAAAATATATTATTTATTTATTAATTATATGAGTACACCATAGCTGTCTTCAGACACACCAGAAGAGTGCATCAGATCCCATTACAGATGGTTGTGAGCCACCACGTGGTTGCTGGGAATTGAACTCAGGACCCCTGGAAGAGCAGTCAGTGCTCTTAACCGCTGAGCCATCTCTCCAGCCCACTCTCATTCTTGCCTTCATCACCTTCATTTTACCCCTGCCTTCTGGAACTTGTCTTCACCTGGTCCTTCCCTGGCCTCACTGATGTCACGGACCTTCCTCCTCAGGCTCTGTGTATGGATGCTGCTGTTCAAGTCTCACCACTGCTGCCTGTGCTCTGATGAGAGCCCTCCTTGGGGACTACTGTTCATCCACTGGGAGACAGCTAAGGAGGTGAAGGTGCTTGCTCTGTGAGCCTGGGACCTGAATCAGATCCCCGAGGCCACATAAAAACTGCTAAGAGAGAGCTGACCCCATACTTTTGTCCTTGTCTCTATGTGTGTGCTTTGGTAATGCATGTCCCTTAAGCCCCATGTCATACACAAACAACACATAATAAAAATATAAAAAAACACTACTGACCCTTGAATTGTGAGCTGACTCTGCTCCCAAGAGCATAGCCTGGTATTTATGGTGCTGCCCACTGGATACTCCATACTCATGGGGAAACTCAAACTTACTTGTGCTTAGTTTCCTTTTACAGATAGAAATCACTGAATATATACCCTGTTAAAAGAAATCATATTTCTAGGGCACAGTGGCTAACACTTTTTGGTTAGATCTGTTTACAACTCAATAAATGCTAGAATTCAACTGGAAAAAAAAAAGTGAAAATGGTATTTCTTTGGAATTCTCCTTGGCTTACAATCATTGTTTCCCTCCCCATGTGAAATATACCAACTTGAAGAAACCATGTGAAGTGAAGCTCTATGAAAGAGCTGACTGTGAGAAGGCATGTAGAGAGTTTGGCGATTTTTTTTCTTTACCAAAATTCTTTTTGAAGGTTAAGTGGTACTTTAGTTATGTCAAAATGTGTTGGTATCAGTAACTCTTTGTTTGTTTTGGTTTGAATGTAAGGAAGGAACCATGAGGTTGTCTTCTGAGAATGACTTAGCCATTGCTAATTGAAATTCATATGAGACCCCCACAAGGCTGGACCCACTGATACTCCCCCTCTAGAAAGAGTTGGGGGGAGGTCACCAAAGTTTTTCCTGAGTTCTCAGTCATTTCCTCCCCTTGACAAGTGTACATAATCCCAAGCCAGCTGCACATGGCCTCTGGAGATGGAAGGCTAAGTGAGTGAACAACACCAGTGAAGCAGCTCTTATGCTAAGCTAGTTTTGGGGGATGATGCATTGAGAGTTGCTCACTGGCTTACCAGGGTGCATTCGGATGTGATCATTTCTTTACTCTTCCGTTGCTATATATGGGGTGACTGGTAATGGTAATAGACTTAGCTGGGGAAGCAGTTTAATAGGCACACATGTATTAAAATCATATTGTTTATCTAGTGTGGTGTGTATGTCTACAGCATATGTGTGTGTGTGTGTGTACGTGTGTGTGTGTTTGTAAATAATTTCAGTCTTACTAGAGTTTCATTGAAAATCTGTAATAATTCCTCTATGAGTTCCCTTTTTAAATTGACACATTGCAAATTATACTTACTTATGATGTACCATGCAATGTTTAGACACACACACACACACACACACACACACACACACACAAACGCATGCACACTTGTGCTTGGTACAATGCTCAAATTAGGGCAAGGTATCCTGGCATGTCTGGTTTTTGGGACAAAAACATTTAAAATCCCATCCAGCTTTTTTTGAATAGATAATATTGAATAGATAATATACTATCATTGTTCATAGTGTTTTGCTGTGTAATATCAGAACAAATTATTTTTAATTAATTTATATTTTATATAATTTACATATTTATATTTACTTATATTATATATATTTATTTATGGAAAACAAATATTTACCATAGTAGTCATTTATCTTCCTTTTTAATACTACATTTGTATGTTTATGTGTTTGTGTCTATGTATATGTATTTGTGTCTATGTATATATATTTGTGTGTATGCATGTATACAGGTCATACAAGGTGTGTGTGTGTATGATCAGAGGACAACTTGAGGGAACTGGCTTTCTCCTTCTACAATATGGGTCCTGTGCACTGAATTCAAGTTGTTAGGTTTGGGGGTAGGGGCATTTACCCACTGAGCCATCTTGCCGATCCTTACCTTTTCATTTTAAAAGTAAATGTTGAAGCAATCTATGTGTCACGGCCTTTGTTGAGTATCCGAGCATCCCACATTCCCTTTCTCCTCACTGGCCCCTACTCTCAAGTGTGTACATGTTTAGTCTGTCAAAGACCTCAAATCCACTCCTCTGTTGCACCTGGTCCACATATTCGTCTTTTTTCATCATCACTGGGCTCCTTTAGTCTGGATTTCATCACCTTCATCTCCCCTACTGCTGCTAGAGCAGCGTGCGTGAGGTAGAGGTGGAACCAAGGCACTCTTCGGCAGAGTGTCCTATCATCACACATCCACTCAACACATAGATGCCACAGGCCAGGCGAGGGGAGCCAGAAGCACGCAATGCTAGCAATGTGGTGGAGACAAGACAGATGAGGTCCCCCTGCTAGGGAGCTTCACCCTCCCCGTGTCATTGGTGCGCACATGCCCTATAGGGTCCTCCACAGCGAGGTTCTTGTTTATTGTCTGTGCTTCATTTGCCATCACTGTCTGAGTCTCATTCTTCACAGTCTGCTTCCAATGCTGCATTGGCAACGCAATCTGTTTACAGTTCCATATATATATATATATATTAGCTGTTTCACACCTCCGTGGGTTCTTATATTTGCCCTTTGCCCTTCTCGCCCACATTCATCTGCCTATTTCTACCCACTTAGAGTGAGGATGTTATTTTGGACCAGGCTAGTTGAAGCAATATCGTTGTTTTCTTAAGATACCTGAATTCGCAATACCTGAGTTCCACAACATTATACCTACCACATGTTACATTGTGTGTTCACGCATGAACAGAATCATTTTATGTGTATTCAGTTCCAGCAAACACTTAATGGCTACCAATTCTGAACATGATTTAAATATTATATTAATCATATTGCATAAAAGCTATATAACAATATATAGGATTTCAGGAGACAACGATGGTAAAGAGATACCAATAGTACAGTGAGTCTCGACTCAAAGAATGAAGGAGCAGGAGACACATGGATTCAAGGCCAAATCTCATTCCCATTGTAGACTTGAATATTGAGGTAGTTTAACAAATAGAGACTACATTCAACTTTGTTACATTTGCCTTGCTGATCGAGGAGTCAATTATGTTGTGATAAAGAGCTCTTTGCACTACAGAAGAGAATCTCAGGAAAATTTCTTAATGATAGCTTCAAGCATTCTTCCTATGAGATAACAGCAATCCAGGAGAAAACTGGATATGAAAATATATTGAGGTAATAAAAAGCAGTCATTGTCACACACTTGCAGTATGGAAGGCTCCAGCACCCCCAAGCTTTCAGGATTCTCTGGGACACAATATGCAGGCTTCTGAGGTGAATGGGTTCTGTTTCATAAGACCAAAATTATTGGAGAACAATCTAACGATACCTCCTAAATCCAATGACACCTCTACAGTAGACTTGCTTTTTCTCTTCAAATCTAATTGTAGTTCCAATTAGGGTACATAATGTGGAGTTGATCATTACTAGGTAGATAAACCTCATAGTGAAACATGGAGTCTATAATAGCATACATCACAACTATAGATGAATATAGTTCATTCCCTCTGTAGGGCCTAGTGCTTTTTCTCTAATTATGAAGAACTGGGATCAATTTTAAAAGCAAACTTGGTCCATGTCTGTCAATATATTTCTAAAAAAAGTATGGCAACCGGACCTGGGGTCATTTATAATTACTAATCTTGGGGAGGGGGATCAACTTAATTTAAAGTTTTATTAAAACATTCAAAACTGTATGAGTTCTTATTCTTAGAAAAGTCCCTAAATTTCTTTGTAATAAAACTTTGGATGACTTTATGTAAATATTTTAATAGATTAGCAGGTACCTTCACATCATGAAAAAACGATGAAGGACCATTCAGTGGCTTGACTAAATAGGGTTTCTTTATTAAAACACATAAAGAAAAACTGACAGCTATCAGTAAATACCAACATGCTCACTTTTCCAAAGGTTTTCTTGGGCTACTGTTTAATTCTCATAATAATTAAATTCAGTTTTTATATTAAGAAATCAATTAGGGCCCTGGGGAAATGGCTCACTCTCAGTAAGCAGAATGTTTGCTACACAAGTATGAGGTCCAAAGTTTCATCCCTAGCAGTCATTTAAAAGCAGGGCACAGAACCACACACCTTTAATGCCACTGTTGGAGAGGCAGGGACAGGAGGATGTCTAGAGCTCACTTGCCAGCTAGTGTCTTGCCATACCACAATATGATGAGCTTAATATGTGGTAGACAGTGACTTAGGAAGACACAAGATGCTAACCCGTAGCTTCTACAACCTTTCTCTTTGTGCCCCTCTCTCTCTCTCTCTCTCTCTCTCTCTCTCT
>NC_034592.1:63552713-63562000 GCF_900095145.1 Mus pahari
TATATATATATATATATATATATATATATATATGTATGTATATGAAAATTTTAGTAAGTTTTTAATAAGTTCTTCATATTTCAGAGACCATTTGTTTTATACTATATATTATAATATATATTATGGTTGGCTAGACATCTTAAGCATTCACTGATCAACTTCCTGGCAATAGTACCTAAATGTGGGAAGTTCATGTCTGTGCATTCATACATACAGTAACAGGTTCTTCAAGTAATGTTCACATGTATGCATGTTGCACAAAACTCTCAATCAAAGTCTTGTTTCGCATCTACTGTGATTTAAGCCCTCTGTTAATCCTGAGAAACACTCAATACATCCCTGCTTTCAAGAAGTTAGCTGGGGGTTAGCAAGATGGATCAGTGGGTAAATCTGCTTGTACTACTGATCTGCAGAACACAGGTTAAAAAAAAAATTCCAGATTTGGAGGAATACATCTATAACCCCAGCACTTGAAGTGTATGATGGGAGGCAGAGCCAGGAGGATGATCCAGAATAGGGGTTCTCAACCTGTGGTTTGCGACTCCTTTGGGGGTCCCATTTCAGACATCATGTATGTCAGTAGCGAACTATGAAGTAGCAATGAAGTAATTTTATGGTTGGGGGTCAACACACTATCAAGAACTGTATCACAGCATTAGGAATGTTGAGAACCACTGCTATAGAAGATTGCAGGCCAACTACCCTGCAGTACTCAACAAAGCAGAAACAACAAAAGAACTTCAACAATGTGGAAGGAGAAAAGAACTAAAGACTGTCCTCTGACCTTTACATGCATTGTGTGGAGTATGTGCCCCTTCAGATAGTGATACATTAGAAAACTAAAGGAACTACTTGGAGAAACAAAGTAAGCATTTCTGACAAGCTGTATGTGATGTAGCATAAAGCTGCAGCAATGTAATAATTACACAGAAAACCACATTAAAGTAATATTCTTTTTGTCTTCCACACCAACACTTTGAGAAGATGTTTGCCCATGTGTGCACAGTTATTTTGGGACTACTTATAAAGCAGAGAGACGGATTTTATGTCGTAATTCATCTCACTCATGTACATGATCATAGATGCCTTGCCCTGACTATAAAAATGTTTTTCAAATAAACTCACGAGTAATTCTAAGTCAGGAACAGGACTAAGTACACATATACAGGTTGGAAGTGGTTTTTAAATATTACTTATTCACTTGCTTTTGGCTTTTACAGTCGTTAGACTCTGTTCCTGAAGTCTCAATGTCACATTGGCCCTTTCCTGTTTGCTCAGCTGATCACAGAGCACAGGTAATGACATTCGCACCACGAATGCGCTCTGCTTTCAGTTTGGTAAGTTTTGCTTTGGTCTACTTTCTTCTACCTGAAGAAAATACATGGCTTTCTGCCTGAAAGTTTAAACAAAAGTAACTATCCAAATAAGATTTCTTCATTTTCTTTTTTTTTTAAATTTAAGAATCCAAATTATTAATACACCATAAACAGTCCCAATAGGGAATTTTTAGTTATAAAGACATTGAATGAAAGAAAATCTTTCTTATTTTTTGTTTGTAGAACATGATTTTAATATTTTCAACTGTGGATATTCAACAAACAAAATAATTATTTTAAGATATATTTCATTGTTATGTCTCCCTTTTAATTTCTGATTTTATTAATTTGGATACTGTCTCTGTGCCCTCTGGTTAGTCTGGTTAAGGGTTTATTTATCTTGTTGATTTGCTCAAAGAACCAGCTCCTGGTTTGGTTGATTCTTTGTATAGTTCTTTTCATTTCTATTTGGTTGATTTCAGCTGAGTTTGATTATTTCCTGTGTCTGCTCCTCTTGAGTGTATTTGCTTCTTTTTGTTCTAGAGCTTTCAGGTGTGCTGTCAAGCTGCTAATGTATGCTCTGTCCAGGTTCCTTTTGGAGGCAAATTTGGAGGCACTTAGAGCCATGAGTTTTCCTCTTACCACTGTTTTCATTGTGTCCCATAAGTTTTGGTATGATGAGTCTTCATTTTCTTTGAATTCTAAAAAGCCTTTAATTTCTTTATTTCTTGACCAAGTTATTATTGAGTAGAAGATTGTTCAGCTTCCATGTGTATGTGTGCTTTCCATTGTTTTCGTTGGTATTTAAGACCAGCCTTAGTCCACGGTGGTTTGATAGGGTACATGGAATTATTTCAATCTTCTTGTATCTCTTGAGGCATGTTTTGTGACCAATTATATGGTCAGTTTTGGAGAAGGTACCANGAGGTGCTGAGAAGAAGGTATATTCTTTTGTATTAGGATGAAATGTTCTATAAATATCTGTTAGATGCATTTGGTCCATAGCTTCTGTTAGTTTCACTGTGTCTCTGTTTAGTTTCTGTTTCCATGATCTGTCCATTGCTGAAAGTGGGGTGTTGAAGTCTCCATTATTATTGTGTGGGGTGTGATGTGTGCTTTGAGCTTTAGTAAAGTTTTTTTTATGAATGTGGGTGCCCTTGCATTTGGAGCACAGATGCTCAGAATTGAGAGTTCATCTTGGTAGAGCTTTTCTTTGACCAGTATGAAGTCTCCTTCCTTATCTTTTTTGATAACTGTTTGTTGAAAGTTGATCTTATTTGATATTAGAATGGCTACTTCAGCTTGTTTCTTGGGACCATTTGCTTGGAAAATTGTTTTCCAACTTTTTCCTCTCAGGTAGTGTCTGTCTTTGTCACTGAGGTGGGTTTCCTATATGCAGCAAAATGTTGGGTTCTGTTTATGTAACCAGTCTGTTAGTCTATGTCTTTTTATTGGGGAATTGAGTTCATTGATGTTAAGAGATATTAAGGAAAAGTGATTGTTTCTTCCTGTTATTTTTGCTGTTAGAGGTGGAATTATGTTTGTGTGGCTGTCTTCTTTTGGGTTTGCTGAAATATTACTTTCTTGCTTTTTCTAGGGTGTAGTTTCCCTCCTTGTGTTGGTGTGTTCCATCTATTATCCTTTGTAGGGCAGATTTATGGAAAGGTACTGTGTACATTTTGTTTTGTCATGGATATCTTGGTTTCTCTGACTATGTTATTTGAGAGTATTTCTGGGTATAGCAGCCTGTGTTGGTATTTGTGTTGTCTTAGGGTCTGTATAACATCTGCCCAGAATCTTCTAGCTTCCACAGTCTCTGGTGAGAAGTCTGGTGTAACTTTGATAGGTCTGCCTTTATATGTTACTTGACCTTTTCCCCTTACTGCTTTTAATATTCTTTCTTCGTTTAGTGCATTTGGTATTTTAATTATTATGTGACAGAAGAAATTTCTTTTCTGGTTCAGTCTATTTGGAGTTGTGTAGGCTTCTTGTATGTTCATGGGCATCTCTTTCTTTAGGTTGGGGAAGTTTTCTTCTATAATTTTGTTGAAGATATTTACTGGCCCTTTAAGTTGGGAATCTTCACTGTCTTCTATGCCTATTATCCTTAGGTTTGGTCTTCTCATTTTGTCCTGGATTTCCTGGATGTCTTGGGTTAGGATCCTTTTGTTTTTTGCATTTTCTTTGACGGCCAATGTTTTCTATGGTAGCTTCTGCACCTGAGATTTTCTCTTCTATCTCTTGCATTCAGTCGGTGATGCTTGCATCTATGAATCCTGATCTCTTGCCTAGGTTTTCTAACTGCAGGGTTGTCTGCCTTTGTGATTTCTTTATTGTTTCTATTTCCATTTTTAGATCTTGGATAGTTTTGTTCATTTCCTTTGCCTGTTTGATTGTGTTTTCCTTTAATTGTTTAAGGGATTTTTTGTGTTTCCTCTTTAATGGCTTTAACTGTTTACCTGTGTTCTTCTGTATTTCTTTAAAGGATTTATGTCCTTCTTAAAGTCCTCTGTCAGCATCATGAGAAGTGATATTAGATCCAAATCTTGCTTTTCTTGTGTGATGGTGTATCCAGGACTTGCTATGGTGGGAGAACTGGGTTCTGATGGTCCCAAGTAACCTTGGTTTCTGTTGTTTTGGTTCTTATGCTTTCCTCCTGCCATCTGATTATCTCTAGTACTGAGATATATCTGACTGGAGCCTGTCCATCCTATGATCCTGGTTGTGTCAGAACTCCTCAGAGTTCAGCTGTCTCTGTGATCCTGTGATTCTGGGATTCTGTGATCCTGAGATCCTAGGTGTGTCACAGTTCCTGGGAGTCAAAGCTGCCTCTAGGACCCTGAGATCCTGCTGTGACCAAGGTCCTGGGATCCTGTGGTCCTGGGCATGTTAGAGCACCTGGGAGTGGAGCTTCTTCTGGGTGTTGTGGGACTGGCTGTAGAGTTCTTGCCTAAGGTCTTCTCGGGACACCAGCTCAGACTGGAAGGAGCCTGTGCCACTGGTTGGGTGGAGTTCCTGGGTAACTGGGTCCCACTGGTCCCAGTTACACCTGGTGTTGGGGCAGATGCTGTGTCTTCATGACCTCTGATCCTAGGATACCAATTTCTTATGTAATACAGATCTGGTGTAAAAATCACTGCTCTGTCATTTGAAGTTCTTAACCTTGGGCAAGTTTCCTGGGCCCAACAAATTGCATTATGTTCAAAGTCTGTAGTCTAACTCCACAACAATGGTCAGCAGCAGCTGTGAATGGAATTCCAAGGATCTAGCAGTTGCTCAGTCCCACAAGGCAAGCAGCTGAAGAAGAGAGGGCCGATTTCTTCATTTTCAACCATAATCATGGAAACATACTAAACCAAAATTGGATGAAATTTCATAATAACCTCTACCAGATGATAACCAGGATTAATATGCAAGACATATAAAGTATATATTGTTAATTGGCCTTGGCTTACACATTCAATTACCCTCAAATCTGGGCATAGGCAGACACTTCCCTGTCATCATGGCTGATAATAAGCTGATGTTACTACAAACTTGTATGCTACATTTGTGCAATCAAATTAATAAGAAAATGAGTATTTTAGTAGAGACCAATTCCTGAAAAAGGTGTATAAAACTTGAAAATATTAACTTGACTTTTTTGTGATCCATATTTCAAGCAGTGAAATCTCTGTTATTTTACTGTTTGTTTCTTTGATAACAACTATTAGCCCAGTATTCATCAATAACTGTTACTGTCTTTCTGGTGTGAGACAAAAAGGACAATTCTAATGTCAAGTTTCTTTTATTAATAAGAACTAAATAACCACAAGTAAATGGAATAACAAAAATAAAAATAATAAAATTTAAAAACTCATTGGCTTGCTTAAATGTAACAAATACAAATTTATAAAGCATCAGGCCATAATCTGTTGTTTAAATCTGTTGATTGAACTCATATGATAATATCTTGAATAAGTATGTGGAGAGAAGGAAAAGAGAGACACAGGCAGGAGCTAAAGAATCGCACACCTGAATAAAAACTGTGTTGTCGAGTTTGTAAATGTTACAAGCTTGTAAATAAAGTATTTCTCAATCAGCCAATACATTATGTAATTTGAATTACACATTAATCTAAAGTCCAATGGAATGTATACATTTGAGTTTTACTTAAATTTAATCAAACAAGGTTTTCTCTGTACTCAGAGGTGATAGTGATTTTTTACCTTTCTTAGCAGCTCTAAGTTGTTTCTAAGTATTTGATGATTTAATTTTCAATAAAGCCCTAGGAAGCATACTCAGTTATTTCTATGTCACAGAGAAGAGCCAAGGATGCTAGTGAGTTAAGTAACTTGCCTACTTCCTGTTAATAAGTGACAGAACTTGAACTGAAACCAAACTTGAGTGGCTCTTGAGCCAAATTCCAGCTCATATTGATCTAACGTGGTTTGAAAACGTAAAGGCCTGGAAGAGAATCTCAGTTACTATTAACTATTAGTTCAGAGATCTCGGGAAAAGCAGTGAACTTCTCCAAACTTCAATTTTCTGATGTTATATAACAAAACCAATGAAATCGTCCAAACACTCTTACCGAGGTGATGGTGAGGACTCAGGAGCTAATGTAGGAAGACTATAGAGCACTCTAAAAATACCACTTCTTACATGATCCTGTCTTAACAGTTTGTAAACGCTGAAGTCCTCCGTGTGGTCACAAAACGAATAAACCAGAGATCTCATTAGAGAAAGAGTGTTTAGGAAGCCACTGGGGCAATCTTTTCTTCTAGTACTACTGAAGTTTTTGACAGGTAGCCCAGGACAAGTATCAGTGTTACATAGACCATATACTTGTACTCCCTTCGCCTTGTACATCAGCACCCAGACATGATAGGATTAATCTGTCAACATGACAGGTGAGAAAGCAATGGTTATATTCTTATAGCTCCCTGTTCATCCTCCCTATCTCCACCCGTTCTCCACACATATGAGAAGAACGGCATCTGCAAGCCACGAAGAAAGCCCTTACCATACATGAAACCAGTTAGGACCTTGGTCTTGAATTTCTCAGTCTCCCTAAGTGTAGGAAATAAATGTCAAGCAAGCCTTAGGTATTTTGTTATGGCAGCCCAAGCAGATTAATATTGCGAGTATCGTGTTCGCCTCTCCTGCTGCCAATGTCACCCAAAGAGCAGGGCCAACTGAGCCCTGTTCAGCTGCCAGCTGGGTACCAGTGCAGTCAGATAAGTCACAAGAGAAGCTGACAAGCTGGGGCTGTGTCCTGTGGAATATACAAATGTCATAGGCAAGGTTAGCATGAATTGGGTCCAGTATAAAGCTGCTGCAGTTCATCAGGTAGTATAAATATTTTCAGCAAAACATTTATATTAAACAAGAAAAATGGAAGTAGGCTGATAAAGGTGAAGTTCCACACCCATTACTAAAACATTAAAAGGTTGAAACCAAATCCAGACAAAGAGTGAATGACAGAAAAATTCAGATTGATAAAATTACAGTTGAACTAACTGGACAAACAGAAGAACTTCTAAGTTACAGGGTCTTGGCTTCACTGAGCCTTTCTTGGCTCCTTCTGCATGGACCCATTCATGTTTCCTGAGCTAGATGGAAAACTAGCTGAAGTATGTGCATATAAAAATAAGTATGTGTCTTGATTTTAACACATGAACATAAAAATATGTAAAAAACTTGCTTCTGCAATTTCTTTTCTTTAGGATGAATAGAAATCTTACTTCTCGGGAGTCATGTTTTCATTTATGAACATAATAATGTTTTCAAATGCAAATAAATTTGCCTAGAAAGGGATATCCTAAATTCTCAGTGATTAAAAAATCATGTTAAACTGTATTTTATTTCTCCTTTCCCACTAATTGTCTTCTGTATGATTTAAAGAGAACATCTGGTAAGCATTTATTGGACACAAGACACCACTCCAGGTACTTACAGTAACAAAATCCAAGTTGCTTTGCCAATCTCTATGAAACCAGAAATACAATCTAACAACTTGTATCCCGGCTAATACATATCTTCAGCCTTCTTTGGGGTTTCTTTGCAGGGGCTTCATGACTGGCCAATGAGCTATGAATAGCAATGATTAACTTGCAGGTCATGCCCTTAGACGGAGCATGTGTAATCCTGCAGATAACTTCCTATTTGAGCTCTGGAATGTGGAACGAGTGGCGAGTTGAGCCTGCAGAACAGAAATGAGGATCCCAGGGGCCTATGCGGAAAGATGTCATAGTCTGGGTGCCCACTGCACTGTCCCCTCACTACTGGATTACTGATGGAACATGAGCCTCTTCAGAGAGCCAATGTGTCCTTGAGCATTCTCACAGTAATTAAACTGTACTTTTGTTAAAAGTAGATTTTTGCAAACTTGAAATAAGGTATCTCTACCCCAGTTTTGCTATTCAATCATAGAAGATACGTATGACAGGAACTCCCCACAATCCCACAGAGTAAGTGGAGAGAAAACAAGTTTGACCAAATATCTTTCCTGTTACATCTTTCTCACACTAACAGACAGGAAATTACTAATTTGTAAGACATTAGAATTATGCTGTGTAGCTGTTTGCCTGTTTTCCCTTTAGATATTTTGTGCTGGTTCTACGTGAGTTCACCTCCGGTCTTCTAGTCACGTCTTCTCTGGCTCAGCTGAGTCTTATTTTTCACTCTGCTCAGTGTCTTTTTTTTTCTCTAGCCCTACACAATCATCTTCCTGTGTCGACTGTCTCCTCTAATCCTACTCTGCCCCTGCTCCCATCCTACTCTTCTGCTTCCTGGACCCATTCTTTTCCACTCAGCCCCCTCTGGCTTTTTATATCCTCTTCTGTTCCCAGAAGTCCAAGAGGCAACTGACACTGAAGGTCATAGAGTCATGCAGTTCTAATAGCTAAGCATTCCCAAAGAGTCAGCTGACTAGCTACTGGGCATCTTTTAAAGGGCCACACATGCAAAATAAACCTGACTACAATGCTGCTTGTTTGTATAATCATATTTGTCTCCCCTGTTAACATTAATGACTCCGTGATAATCAGAGGCAGCACAAGTTTGGGAGGCGGAGGTGTGGCAAAAGTCTCAGCAATGGCAAACGCTGGGACCTTCAGGACAGCCCTTAAGGCTGTGCAAAAGAACGTATAATTTCTCAACTATGCAAAAATATAAGGGTGCAGTATGAATTGTTTAAGGGTCTTCCCAGATCTAAAGGAGCAGAGGCAGCTGCACTATGAGACAGCCTGTCAGAAAGATACTAAGGAAGGAGATGAAGAGATTTGGGAGTGACGATCCCAAGGAAAGAGTATACCCAGCCAAGTCTTTTGATTGTTTGTTTGTTTGTTTGTTTATGCTTACAAATGCAGGCAGATTTCTGAGTTCAGGGTCAGTCTGGGACAGAGATAATTTAGGTCCAGATGTGGTCTATACCAGGACAAGGTCCCATCCAGCTAAAGTTACAAAGGCAGGCAGATCTCTGAATTCTTTGGCAATGTTAAAAAGGGGAAAATGTACTTGTTGCCTCTTCCTAAGAGTCAGGGGCTAAGTAAGGTCATGGGATGCAGGAGGTTAACTAAGGTCATGTGATGCAGGGGGCTAACTAAGGTCATGTGATGCAGGGGGCTAAGGTCATGTGATGCAGGGGGCTAAGTAAGGTCATAGGATGCAGGGGGCTAACTAAGGTCATGGGATGCATGGGGCTAACTAAGGTCATGGGATGCAGGGGGTAAGGTCATGGGATGCAGGGGGCTAACCATGGTCATGGGATGCAGGTTCATGGAATGGTCAAGAGGGAACTGAATTTATATGTAAATTAAACACTGGGCTTTTAGTCTACATGAAATAAGCTAGCAAAAAGTGATAGCATTCTTTCTGAGAATGTTCCTCTACTGAAAGCTGAGCAATATTGCAAGCTTGTACAACCACTCTGGAAATCAGTCTGGAGGTTCCTCAGAAAATTGGACATAGTACTACCAGAGGACCCAG
>NC_034592.1:63562690-63673124 GCF_900095145.1 Mus pahari
AATTGTAGGAGGCTGCAACCCTGTAGGTGGAACAACAATATGAACTAACCAGTACCCCCTGAGCTTGTGTCTCTAGCTGCATATGTAGCAGAAGATGGCCTAACCGGCCATCATTGGCAAGAGAGGCCCCTTGGTCTTGTAAACTTTATATGTCCCAGCACAGGGGAAGGCCAGGGCCAAGTAGTGGGAGTGGGTGGGTAGGGGAGTAGGGGCGGGGGGGAGGGTATAGGGAACTTTTGGGATAGCATTTGAAATGTAAATAAAGAAAATAATAATAATAAAATCTAATAAGAAAAAAAAGGAGAGCGAAAACAGCTCTTCTAGAACTTTTTCTAACAGGATTTCTGATTTTGGTCCGAAAATCCACGGGTGGGTTGGTGAGCACAGGGTGGTGGGGAGGGAATAGGGAGTTTTCAGAGGGGAAACCATTGAAATGTAAATAAAGGAAATATCTAATAAATAAATAGATAAACAAAAAAAGATTAGAGAGCTGACATAGCTCCTTTAGAATGTTTTCTAGCAGCTATTCATAGACGGCTGTATGAAGATCGAACACAGCTCCTTTAGAATTTTTTATTGCTTTCTGATTTTGATAGGAAAACCCAAGAATTACTTTTAGAAATATTCTACCAGGATTTCTGACTTGGTTAGAATATCCAAAACAAAAAAATGTTTATAGCAGTTTTCTTGACTTTGGTCAGAAAACCCATGAGCTATCCAGAGAGCTTTTAGAAGTTTTACTAACAGAAGAGTGCTGGCTGGTCCTTGGCAAGAGGGTGCTTCAATATACAGAATAACACAAAAGAAATAGCAACAGCTCAGAAGCAAACAGGGAGTTTTTGTGTGTGTACTTTACTCTTTTATTATTATCTTTATGTCTCCCTTTATGTCCTGAGCAGATGTCAAAAGGAAGCTAGACAAAGCTGTGGTATAATTAGAGATAATGCTCAAATGTATCCATTGGAGATAATACCTTAAAAATTAACACAGTGAGTTTGCAGAGTGTGCCAATTCTATATACTCATCCACCTATACATCCATCTACCTATCCATCCATCCATCTATCTATCTATTTATCTATCTAACTACTTATCATTCCATTTCACTGATCTATCCGTGGTACATTTTTTAACACACAGAAACTAATTTGGTATAATATTCCCCTTACCCTATACTCCAGATAAGTTCTGAGACTTGCAGTGGCTATCAGAAACTGCAGATCATATGGCACACTCTCACCTAATACTCTTTTCATTATAACTAATCGCCTATCACATGTTCAGGCTGTAACTTCTATAGTCTGATATGGGAGAGCAACATCAGACACTTTTCTTTTTTTCTTCTTTAAAATGTCATGGGGATAAAATTTACTCTTACTATAGATCTTAGCATATGACTTTACAATTTTTTTCCTTATTAATTCAAGAACTACTGTTCACTTAAAGGAAGCATTTATGCTTTTCACTGGTATATCTGAACTCCCAAGACTATCACTTCTGCACTATGGGTCTGTCTATCAGCAAGAGCAATAAGAACTACTTGAACACATGTGATTACCCCAAATTCAAAAGTTGATATGGTAACTAAGATGGCTGAGTAGCTAACACTAGCTGAGTGGTTTATACCGTGTAGATTTGAGAGACAGAGGGATGATTTACATCCTGGGTGGGAGGCTGGGATGGGACATGGCAGCAGAAGTCTACTATACCATGCTACTCAGAATGGCAGGCATGTAAAGCAAATAATTGTTTACTTCTGTGATTTCCCACTGAATGTTTTCTAACTATAGTTGAACAGAATTAAGGTGTAAAAGCAAACTTACAGATGAGTTACAGCTATTGGATTTATGGTACAGATGCAACCAAATCCAATGTTTTGGACATCATCATGACATAACTCAAGAATCATGCAGCCAAGTCCCTCTCTCTCTCCCTCTCTACCCCCAACCCCTCTTTCACACACACACACACACACACACACACACACACACACACACACACACACACACACACTCTACTCTAATGTTTTAAGTCATTTTTTTTTTTGATTTTGTGTTGGCCCTCTTTCATAGCTCTCCTGAGCCACATGTGGCTATGCACAGATACGAGCTCCATGTTGGACACACTCAATAGAGCATATTGTTGTAATAAATGCATACAATGTGAATTAGCTAAATCTTAAAAGAGCAATTAATATCAGCAGTTTCTATTAACTGAACCTTGGCATTGCTGGCTTCCCCCATTGCTGCCATTCCTGCCTGGTGTTACTCAACTTGCTTCCTTAATTCTTTTTACTTTCGACAGTTCTCAGTTGTTCATGTTTTAATTGTCTCAAAAAGCTTGAAAAGTATTGGTCTGGTCTTTGACAAATGTTCCTCAAGTTAGATTTGCTCCATACTTTCTCATGGTTGGACTGGACTTGTGACATTTTGAAAGAAGAGCGGAGGGGTCAAGGTTCCTTTCCATAACCTTATAGAAAAGGGATATATGATAACAAAATGACTCATCCCTGGCAATGCCAACTCTGTCCTCTAATGAGGCCTGGTCCCATTTATGGATTTAGAACATAAATGGGTGGAGAACGGATTTAGAAATATTGATTTGGGCACTGAATATGCTTTGTGTTCTTGGAATATGAACTGAAATTCATAAAATCAATTTCCTGTCCCTACCAGTGAGTTTTAAAATTAAATGTGTTTTTGAGAATTAATGCTAATAACCTCCATTTCTGTATGTTTTCATTAAAATACAGCCAATTTATTTAGGGATGTGTATTAAGGAATATATATATATATATATATATATATATATATATATATATACACAGACTTAAAATAATAATAAAATAATGTTATGTGTAGAACCATAAAATAAATTCTCTTATTATAATATCTTGTTTTTTGTATTATAGGATGCTAGATCTTGCAAAATTTACATATAAATACATTGCGGTATCAAAAGCGCTTCTTGGATGGAACTTAAAAGAGGTTGAACATATGGCCTCTTTCATACTGTCCTCCAGTCTGCTGGGCGTCACATGAAGGCAATGACGTGATATCCAAAGTTTCAAGACCATGCTTTGGTCTATGGCTATTCTGCCCTGAATGCACTCCATTTTGTCTGGTATCAGAAGTCTGTATTTCTGGGTTGGTATGACGCCAAGGAAAAAGAAAGCTCAATTCCTTAACGAATCCAAGGAGCCACCAAACAGAGCAGTGCGGACCTCCAGACTTATTTTATGTGGTGGGAAAATCAATTATCATTTAACTTAAGACGTTTAATTTGCAGAATATTTGGAGAGAAGTAGTATTTTCCTGAAGACCTAGTATCTATCGAGTATTGTGTATACGTTAATTTGTATTACCATCAAAACAACACTATGTGCATAACTGAGAAAATTAAAGATCAGTAGAGCTGAGACTATTGTTTAATTTTACAAAGCTTTGAATTTTAAAGCTGAATCTGAACCAAAACCTATTTTCTTCTTTCTTCCCTTCCCTTCCTTCCTCTTTTCCTCCCTCCCTCCCTCCTTCTTTATTTTATTTTATTATTTTATTTTTTGAGACAGGGTCTCACTGTGTGACCATGGCTGCTCTGGAACTCACTACATAGACCTCACTGGTCTTGAACTCACAGAGATCCACTTATTTCTGCTTCCTAACTGCTTGAATTAAAGAGACACACCTCCAGATCAGGCCCTTTCCTATGGCAATATGCTAAAATTTCTTAAGTATAATACATAGAGATACTAGCAATCAGTGTTAACACATAAATTGACACTCCATAACAAAGAAAAGTATATAAAATGCCAAATATAGGCATGGTATGTTCAGATAGACAAGAAAATGAACAGATGTAGTTTCAGTCCGAGTCTTTCATTTCTCTTTGTGGTGTGTACCTCAAACATTAGAACTGGCATCAAGAACCCTTCAGCAGTGAAACCTCAGGACATACTGACCTTGTAACTATGTGACTATAGGCTGTCTCTGCTGGCTGGTGTGGGGACAATCAGTCCACAGACGCCTCCATCTCCTCAGTTACAGGTTCATCTTTAAGGAGTATCTAGTATATATCACAGAGTCCCTTCCATACCAAAGCTTTGTCTAGTGACAGAAATGGGAAAATAGGAGATTATAATAGAGTAAGGTTTCTTAGCATTAAAGAGACTGTGACCAACATAATTTAATGTTTTGATGTGCTATACACTGAAAAATATTTATTGGCAGTATCCTCTACCTACTAAAGGCCAAGATCATCTCAGTATTATTTTTGGTACAGCCCAGAGTGTCTTTAGACACTGTCTAAGGTCCCAGGGAGAAAGCACCTTTCCTATCTCCTACTCTCTCCTCATTTACCAGAGCTGGTACAAGAGAAGGGTGTAGCACACAAAACAGGAGGCTGACCACAGGGGTTGTGGTTAGGTACTATTCTAGAGGAGGTAACATGTTCACAGAAGACTGAAAGGTCAAAAAATAAACAAACGAACAAACAAACAACCCAGGAGATGAACAGTATGTGTTTGTTTTATATGTGTATCTTACAGTCCCCGAAAGTGTGTATGAACTGACTTGATAACAAATGCAACGTATCTAGTATATTAAAGATCACCAAGCCCATGTGGAGCGTGGGGGTAAGAATGTGAGAAGAGTGTAGAAAAGGTACCTAAGCCTACAGAGGAATTAACGTCTTTAATTGTAGCACAGGAAGCTATGATCACAGCAAGAAAGGCTTAAGGACAGAGTTCGGCTTCTGAGTATGTTGAATCTGAGTTGCCCAAGGGACAGTCAGGTGCTGCTGTACAGCGGTAAGTTAGGTTTTTGTTTCTGAAGCAGCAGCGTGACTCAGGCCGTCTATATATAGAAGCCATATGTGTGGATGAGGTGACCTGGGGAAAGTGTAAAGCTGGAAAGAGATGCACAGGGACCTGACAGTGACAGAATGGAGGAAGTGAGGGAAAGTCAGGGCAATCCTAATGTCACAGAGGGCAAATGAGGTGAGCTTCACAAACCCAGCAGAAAGGTCAAGTAAGATGAGGAGGGAGACACGCCCACTGGAAGGGGGCCTCAGAAGACGCTGCAGGCCTCTGCTTATGGGTGTGCTTTGGGTACCCAGCAGCTTACAGTGGGCTGGAGGCAAAACAACAGGACCCAGGGAGGATGCTTTTCAGACACGGGGCTCACACATTGAAATAGCGATGTTCAATGCAGGATAGCAATGGCACCTAAGTAAAAACTGAAAATCAGCATGAGTTCTGGCTTCGGGCTAATTGTGGACACTTACAAGCTGTCCTCGTGCCTGGTCCTCTGAGTCTCCTGGGTATTTATATGACCTTACCTCATGCAATTGCTGAATATAAGCACACTGGATTGTTTCTGCCTTTCACCGTAGACTGTGTGATTCAGGGTGACCCGTGGTACTTATTTGCTTGCCTATAGTATGTCTTCAGAACAAAGGGCTAACATTAATACGTGAACTATTCTGAACTCACTTTATAGGGTGCCTTTTATAAACAGAATGATCCCAGCTGTTTAAAAGCTGGAATTCACATGAATAAGCCTTTTTAGAAATCAAGGTCTGAAGCTGTCTTTCTGTTAAGTGCATCTATGAAGATAAGGAGGTTGCAGCATGTGGCCTAGCGGCCTTGGAAGGCCTGGCTCATGAGAGATGAAGCTTCAAAGGAGGGCTGGAACCCTGCCCTTCCTTCTCTCCCTCATTCAGTCAGTGAGTTAGGGGGAAAGACTTCCCTGACAACGTGTTCCTCCCCCTCCACTCCAAGCTGCTGCTGTCACCTCCACCTTAGCTCCCCTGTGACTGTAGCACAGATTTCTAACAGGATCTCTTGCTTCCGATTGCCATCATCAACCCATTTCCAGACGATGCTGCTAGAACACGTATATACGACAGTTAAAAACACTACTCAGAAGAGTGTGGTGGCTTCTCTCAGAATCCGGTCTCCTGGTGTCACACAAAGGCTTTTCTCTGTCTCCAGTCAGCCCTTGAATAATCGTTTCATGCTCAGACTCCAGGCACAGGGACCTCCCTGTGGAGGTCCTGGGACCCTGTGCTCCCTCAGCTGAGCTCTTCACCGGGAGAAATTAGACCCAACTCTGATTCCAGCATCTCCCTTTAGTACCTCTGTAGCTTTCTTCTCCCCTAACTAATCTCAACTAATCATCTTCTCTTCTTTCGGTACCCCAATCTCTCACACAGATTGCTCTACAGATTTCAGAGATACTTCTCATCTTGTATTAGCTTTTACACATGATTATCCTTTTAAACTTTCAGAGCTCCTTAAAGGTAGGGGCTGCTTTTTATATTTTTGTATCTCACAAAAAAAATTGTCAGAGCACAGTAAGAATATGACATTTCACATGGCCAGTGCATACTGTGAACTCAGTCAATAGCTATTGAGTGAATTCAGTCTAGGACTGTATTGTTCATATTAAGGAAACAAGACTCAGAGGAGTTAAATAACACAACCGAGGTCATCCATCTAGTGTGCGACAGAATGAGGGAAGGAATTGCAGATACTGCCTGACTTTAAACTAGGACTCATATTGCTGAACTAAGCCATCACTGTATGCATTGTGTGTGTGTGTAGGTTTTGTGCACATGCATAGGTAAAATACACAGAGGCAGGAGGAAAACTTTGCATGTTGTTTGTTCCCCGAGAGCCATCAAGGAATTTATTTATTTAGAGACAATGCTTTACTGGCCTAGGACTCACCAAGCAGACTAAGCTGACTGGCTAGTGGGCCCAGGAGTTTGCCTGTCTCTATCTTTACAATGCTGGGGTTACAACCATGGGCCACTATGCCTGCCTTTTTAACATGGGTCCTGTGGGTTGACTCAGGTTTTCACGCTTGCAAAACAAGTCCTTTACTGACTGAACAATCTCCCTTCTCTACCCCACCACACGTAGGGCACCCAGAGCACAGCCACAGATGGGACTTGTTTCAAAAGAGTTTTGAGCTCTGATATTTCAGTAAATACTTGATGTGGAGCTATGACTTCCTCTTGAGAGAAAAGGGGACTTGCTCTTTTGAACGTGGCAGATTCTCTGATTCATCTTTACTTGACTCCTTAGTCCTCAGACCTCTCTACCCAGTTGGTCACATCAGTTAGCTTTCCCTTATGCATTTTCAAAGGATTCCAAGATCTCAGAAATAAAAGCCAAAGATAAACTTAAACATTACCACATTCTTAGTGGCAGAAGAAAGATCTCTTTTTGATTAAGAATTTACTCTAAATATTTCAGATTAAATAATAGTAGGCTAACACTCTAGTTTGTTATGGCTATTTATAGGAGAGAGAGAGAGAGAGAGAGAGAGAGAGAGAGAGAGAGAGAGAGAGAGAGAGAGAGAGAGAGAGAGAGAGAACAAGGCTATCGAGATGGCTCAGCAGATAATAGCATGATATTGCTACCAAGCCTAATGACCTGGGTTTGATCCCTAAGAACCACGAGATAGAAGAAACTCCTTTAAGCTGTTCTCTGCCTTCCATATATGTACCCAGGCACATGTCACAATTATATACTGACACAAACATACTAAAGACATGAATAAATGTAACATTTTTTTTTTTAAAAAAAGAGAATAATGAACTTCCCTGGAATTATGCAACCAAGTTGACTTACAGGAGTAGACTATACTTCTTTTTTAGCTCATATGAATCTACTTTATTAAGTATATCTATTAATAACTCGGAAAGACATCTAGTTTGCCTTTTATATTCATGTCCACAAATAAAATACAAAACTGACAGATATGCTTTACTGGGGTGTTTTAGTAACCCTTAGTATGAGACTACAGGATGTTAAAGGCTCCAAAGAGCCCATTAAGGCTCTGCACCAAAGCTACATGCAGAGATCCTTAGATGGGAGCCTATTTATGTTTAGGTAAGATAAACATGACCAATTCTCCCAAAGAGCTGAAGCTTTTGAGTATAAGTTAAACATGACCATCTTTTCCAGATGGCACAGCCTAACGTCATCCCAGAAGCGCAAGGAAGAAAAGATTCAGAGACTCCCTCTGACTCCAGGCTCCTTTCAAGTCTTCATCACAAAAGTGGATTAAGAACACTAAGCAAATATCCAACTCCTCTTTGCCCACAGTAATAAGCCTGTTACTAAATCTATGAGGTAGAGCAGCCTTTCAGCCTGCTTAGCGTTTCTCAAATGATGACTTGGTCTCTAGTGTGATGTAGGAGTCAAGGGCACTTGGATATGAATCGTGAGCTATCAAGGTGAGACTTTGCCAGCACCTGTTTCTAACTTCCATAAGAAAGGTTAAGGTTTGCCCTGCAGCAGCAAAACTCAAAATACAGATGGCCTACTCTGCTGGGGCAGATTTTCATTATAAACAGAACAGTGAATGGGAAGGTTTCTTTCTCTTATCTCCACATCGAACATCATACCCGTCATGACCTAGACCTCTACACACATGCCATGCCAGCAGGGATGTACGAGACAGTATCTGACTCCTGTCACGCTTACCCACCATAATGGGAAAATCATTTTTCAACTTAGTCTTTCTCCTGGGAATGAGCCCAGGGCCACAGAAAGCACTCGTTCATCACCTGCCACAGCCCAGTGATCCTGTGAGCAGGCATACTGCGCTGGGATAATTGGCTTGACAGCCTGGAGGTCAGCCCCCCCCTCCCCTTAGTGACTGAAGACTCTGCTTCACCACCTTCAGTGTTAGAATATACTGTCTTCTGCATGTACAATGTTACTCACACACCATTAACAATGGCGATTCTGGGGGAAAGTAAAATAAAACAAAACAAAAGAAAACATAGGGTAAAGCTCGAGAACTATGCCACGGAAGGAAAAGATGTCACCAAGAGTAACGAAAACCCCAGCCCAGTGCTGCAAAGACTTTGTTTTAGGAGTTCAGAAATGGATTTTTTACAAGACCGTGCACCTCTAGCATCCGGTATTTTCCATATTTCATCTTAATTTTTCAAGCCAGTGTCTGTCATCTGAAACAATGTCATGCACAGTGACCGTACCTAAATACCACAGGGAGAACTAATAAGGAAGCTTCAGCCATCTTCAACATCACACTCTTGCCACCTGTCAGTCATCATCTCAAAGAAAATGATAGAAGGGGATGACAATCATCACCGCAGTCCCGCTACCCAGTGGCAATGGGGAATGAACGCAGGGCTTGGCTCTGGTCTGTGACTCAGTTTCTATGTACATTGGCAGAAAGCCAGCGACTGCAGGAGCCAGCTTCCTGACTGTTCTCTCCTGACAGACAAGCCACAAATGAATCCCACAGGGGAAAGCAAACGAAAGGAAGCCAGGAAAGATCATCAGCTCTCTTACCTGGGCCCTCCGGGAAGCAGGTGTAACGCTCGATCCATACCTTTCCTGAACATTTGAAGAGAGCTAGATCTTACTGGAGGGTTTTGGAATTTAGACCTAGACAATATTCTGACTACCCCCTGACTAGCTCCTGGTTAAAAGAAGGAATGCCAACGAGGCATGCTCACTTTGGTCCCTAGACAATGAGCAGACTGGAGGGACTGTCCACTTCAGTAATGAGAACCTTCTCACGGAAGGCTGTGCAGCAGGCCAAGCTGAGAAGAGACTTGTCACTATGATGACTGTTCATCTCCAGCCTGGGTCTACAGCTGATCTCCCAATTTTCCTCTTGCAGGAAAAAAAAAAATCTAATTATAGGTAGATATTCAACTCGGTGCTCATTAAACTGTCACCACAAAGACAAGAATTACACGGGAAATTTTAGCATACTGCAGCGAGAAGTATATGTTTAAAGGGGTTTAATAGCCCCGTGGTTTGACAGGGTAACTCTGCATATGTGTGCAACCTTGGAGATAGCTAACTTCTCTCATCTCTACTGATGGGGCAGTTGTCACAGACAATAGCAGATGATGTTTATTTCATAGGTTACAAAGACTTAGGGGGCTGCAGACCCTTCGATGGTAGGATCTCGCGTCCCACACCTCCAGAGAACTTAGACATGAGAAACAACCCTTTTATGGCTCAGAATTCTCCTCTGTCAGATGGGGATCGTGTTAAGACTTCATCTCACATCATCACAGGAAACAATGTATACTTGGAATTTAAGCCAAACGCCCAGCAGCTGGTTCTTTAATGATGCTTTTTCTATCTATTCCAGTAGTGAATGGCATTTCTATCCATCTTTTTACGCTCCAAAAGTTTTATTTCTTCTTTTAAAGTTCCCTTTCTACTCCTCGGCTGAGAACTTTATGCACTAATGCTATGTCAATATTATTTGTTTCAGTTTTCCGTTTAGATAAATCCTTTGTTGGGCTTACATTGCTCACAGTGCCGGATAGTAGAAGCAGTTCTATAAAGATACGGTTAAGTGAGACCTTAGAGATTTTCTAATTATCTACTACTTATCACAAGACAGAGCACCCCAGTTGCAGAATGGCTCATTCCCTTCACCTCCCATCCCCCAAACTCCACCCGTGTCTGTATATTAATTGTTCCCTATGCATACACATCTACTGACATCCACACATTTACAATCAAACTCTTAGAAAATTTCTGCATAATTGTAGGAAATTCTTTATTCTGTCTTTAATCCATATCACTATACTCTCTGTTACATATTTTTTTTATATTATTTGTAGACTATAGTTACGCAATAAAATTTATTTTCACCTTCTGAGTGGTCTTCGAACCAAGCAAAAATATTGTTGTTAGATTATATCCTACTTTGGCTTGAATTCTATTTTTTCTTGTCCTCAATCAGACAGAGACAAAGCAGTGGGAGACAGGGCTTTCTTAAGTGATTTTGTTTACTAATTAGTTATTTCTAAAAAGTTACTGTGTGTTAATCAAATTGCCAATTGCCCTCTTCTAAGTAGGCTAATTTAAAAGCACCTTCAGAGGGTGCTACGGAGATGGTGACCTCTGTCAGTATCTGGTAAGCTGCAGAAATGGAGAAGAGCCACAACAGCTCCCTGCTGTGGCTGACTCCATCCACTCTTCTTCCTTGACACCATCCCCTGCTTTCCCCTGTGGTTCACAGAAGATTTCTCCCTCCTGGATTAGCATAATGCAATGTATTGACCTATCCTCACTGACAGATAAAACTGAGGCTCAGGTAGAGCTTCTCAGAGATTTACCAGGGCTTGGAGTGTGAATTGAACTCTATCTCCCTCCAGGAACCATGAGGCCATGAGGCCACCTGGATTCTAGAGTCTTTCAGTCCCAGTGACTCCAAGTATCATGGCACTTCTTTCCATTTCGTGAGCAGAAAACAGGCTCAGAGTCTGTTCTATGGTTCTAGAGTGTCAACATGGTGTCCACAGCAATCAAACAGCTGTTCTGAGATTTTCGAGTTAGGCTTACTAACGTATCATGGAAACTTGTATACAATTGCATCCTTGAAGGATAAAGAGGTTCACATTTCTGTAACAGTACAGATCGCAGTACTACCAGACTCCCCCTCTCTCGCAGCTCTCTCCCCTGTTACCGTCATTTAGACAGCACATGGACCAGAGCAGTGATGGAGTAAAGACCTCTATGAATGCATACTCTTCCTTTACTTGTTCACACAAGCAAACACATCTGCCTGAAAAAAGTGTACAAATAAATAATGGCCATTTTTATTAACTCATAAGAATAACAGTGGCTCCTGTCACCTAGGTCCTTATGAAAATGTGAACCTGGCTATCAGTACACTAACTGACAAGCTCAAAAGGAAGCCTGATATGGTGATTAACCACTCTACACTTGCAACAAACTGCAGCCTAGGACAGTGCTGATATGTAGTAACTGAGAAACACAATACTGGAGGAAGAAGTACAGTGTAACTATCTTTCAATGGTCTGTGCCTTCTTTTTCCGTGTGTGTGTGTGTGTGTGTGTGTGTGTGTGTGTGTGTGTGTGTGATGCACATTTGGACTTAAGCCTGTTCGCATCTGTGTGGGCATACTTCTATGTGGGACGTACATGCATATGATGATCTGAGGTTGCTATCCATCATCCTTGGTCTTGGTCACTCATCCCTCCACCTTCCTCAGTAAGGCAGGTCTCTCAATCAAGTCTAGAGCTGGAGAATGATGGCCAGCTTTCTCTGGGGATCCCTGCAGCCGCTTTCTGAGACTGGAAGGACCGGAAGTCGGCTGTCCTAACCTGGCATTTACTTTGGTTCTGAGGATCTGAACTCTATTCCTCACCTTCTGCACCAAGCGCCATCTTCCCAGCTCAGGAAACCAGTACTGACAGAAATAGATATTCTATAAAAATTCCTTTTGAATTGTGTTCTGTGATTTCATGGTCCTGATGGAGTTATTGCATTAAATTACTAACAAGGCAAAAAAAAAAAAAAAAAAAAAAAAAAAAACCAAAACAAACAAAAAACAACCTTCAACCTGAACTGAAGTGTGCTAGTACCACCTGAGAGCTGTATGATTGCACTGCTTATGAAGAACCCAGGGAATCCAAATGATGAAATATTTGGCTGTTTTGTGTCTTATTGTCACAGTGATAGACCCTAATGGCTTCTTAATCCCTTCATCAACCTTCTGTGAAGTGTCTCACAAGTGAACACTCCGACTGCTACTGTAAGCTTTCTAGGGGCTTTATGTATCCAATGAACTATAGAAAAGCACTGTCAGGACAGGAGACAAAGAAAATAACTGCTTTATGATTCAATTAAATTTCCCCCAAATATTAATACTTCAATTACAATAAACATGAATTACTAGCTATCACTGAAAATGAAAACCTAGTTTGAGGCAAGAAACATTAAAAAAAAATCTGCAACTAGAATCGACACTGAAACATAACAGAAAATAGCCTTCAGAAATTATGAATAAGAAAATTAAAGTATCAGAAAAGGAGTCTACTTTATTGATTTTTGCTCTGCTCACCAAAAATTTCAAATATTCTCTATTTAGATACTTTTTCTTTACCAATAATTACTAGCAATAATGGTATCCTTAAAAGTTAATACTACAGGCTACTAAGGAATGCTGAGAGCAGAAGAAATAGTTTGCCTTAAGGAAGGGGCCACAAATTGGTTAGCCAATGCCACACAGTCAGCTATGAAATCATTTACATACAAGAAACTTGTGTGGATTGATCAGGTTGTGCTCATGTATGCATGGGAATGTACACACATACACACACACACACACACACACACACACACACCTATAATTAAGAAAGAAAAGTCATAAAATTTAGCAAGAGCAAGGCATGGGTGTCTCATGGGAAGCACTGGAAAGGAGAAACAGAAAGGGGATTGCTATATAATTATATTTTAATTTCAAAAATAAAAATATTTCAAAACTTGAATCCATCTTTACATGAAACAACTTCATGAAAAATAATAAGTAAATAGCAAGTGGTAAAAAGTTACTTTTGAAAAAAAAGTCTACCCTGAATATGTACTATCAAATTTCTATATATGTTTCTAAATTGTAATAATTCTTATTAGCAAGCCTTCTTTTCAAATTACAGATGGAAAATAAACTCTCACTTATTGTAAATCTACAAGAATTTCAAGTCGTTTAACTTTCATACATGCAAATACAAACGACTGTTTAAATACTTGAAAGCACTCTCAATAGATAAACTAGCTTTCAAGGGTTGCTAGAGACTCAAGTGTCATGCAGGCAATTTTACCCCTGTGATTATTAATGAGAAAATCTGTATTCACCAAACACATCAGCTACCATTGACATTTTCAGACAGTTCTCACACTTTACACTATTATTTAACTCTGTCATAACTGGGGCAACCAGGAAAATTTTCAACCAACCAGGACAGTTCAGTGGTCAGAGGGGAGGTTGTCAGTAGAGCTAAGAGCTCCTGAGCACAATGCCCTATGTGGTCACCATAGTGACCGGTACGAGCTGTCATCCTCTCTAACCTCCCCATCCTGTTCCGTGAGAAGGGTGAACAAGAAGTAGCCTTCTCCAATTTCAGGGTGTGTAAATAATGATGGGAAGGGGTAAGAGGTTTTGGAAAGTAAAACAACATACACATTTCTTTCAGCTTCATCAAAGATAAGCAAGCATGAAGGTAGAGATGGCCAAAGAAACTACCATCAGTTACCAAGGGATACCAAAGGTTACCAAGGAAAGTAGTTAACTAGTAAAGATTATCTGTTGGTTGAGATTAGTCATTTTCTATTGTTATTGAGCAGCTTTCAATTCAATTGCGTTTGGCACTCATGAAAATCCAAACAGGCCTTAAAAATGAGAAGCTGTGCGTTCCACCAGTTTCCACTTATGAACAGCATCAAAGAAATTTCAAAGGCTGCCGCATTCTCAAATGGCAGCGATGCTAAACTGACCATTGTCATGTCATCCCCATACAGATTATAATACCTGTGAATGCTGGGAAGAGATTGTCCACCACTATTGATTTCTAGTCTTCTCTGTTACAACCTACATCTAAAGCAGGGTTCTGGGTGTAAGTCACAGAAAATAACATCCAAACATGACTTCAGCCGGCAAATCCAGCAAGTGGCAGTTGGCCTAAGGCTGACTCAGTTACTAAATCTGCCCTCCCTGCTGTAAGCCCATTGTAAGCTGGGGTTATTTTTGACATTAGTATTTTTGAAGCTAGTTCAGATAATGGGCGCCTCATTGCCAAAATATGCTGATGAGAGGGACAACAATATGTTACCAAACCATGACACAGAGTCACTGTCTAAACAGACAGTGGTGAATTTTAGCCACAGATTAGAAATGACTAAAAGATTTTAATGATCTATGACCGTATCACGACCCAGTTTTCACAAGGGCATGAAATAAATGACAACAGAAAAAAAAAAAGTCTGGTTATCTCCATTTAAGATCACCCAATAGAGAATTTAAATTGAAAAAAGGAAAACAAAAACATTAATTTTTTTTCAGTACAGCCTGAAATTTAGGAACATTCCAAGGAAAATTATCTTAGGTATTTGATCTTTCTATTGTTGCCTCCCAAAGAATGACTTTTCTAATGCAATGTTTCTCATGGTCTCGTTAATTTAATTCATTAAGCCTCTTTGGGGGTGAGGAGGGAGGTTGCTGTGAATTGTTCTACAATTCTACTGACCTTGTGATATTCCTTTCTGCCCTACATAAAATCTCTTATATGCATTGCTGTGCAGTACTAGATATGCTTTGGGTCACACCAATTAAAAAAAAAAAAAGTGGTATTTCACATGGGTCAAAATAGAGTGCAAGATGCTGGTTGCTGTGCAGTGGGTTATGTTAGAGGTTCGGGAGGGAGACACTTACCACTGGAAATAGCAGCTGCTAGCAGCCCAGTTCTGTGAAAGAGCTTCAGGAAGCTAAAAGCTAACAATTATTTTTAAACAGCCTTACCTATTCTGCAAGGCATTTAATATATCCTAATAAATCCCTTCTTGAATTAGCTATATGGATTTGTTCTTTGCAGGTGAGCCCTGACCAGTATAATATACCTTAAAACCAGAACACAAAATCATGTGCTCTCTTATGAAAATGTATAGTCACAAGCATCACTTTCTCCTAAGAGCATATCCACCTCCATGCTGTGTCCTCAGGCTTATCTTTCTCCAGTAGTTTAGCAAATCGTTAGTGCATCAATGCAGGTCCCCACCCTGTGTCTTTCCTCTCTAAGCCCCCTTCTGTTTATCTGAAAGAAAATGACTCAGATTGGTATGTTCTGCAGTGTTGACTTGGCCACGCTCACAAGCCCCACCCTGATGCCTCAGATACCTGAACAATTTAAACCCAGGCCATACTATTTTCTGCTACTTGCAGAACTAATTACCTTCTGATATAACAAAAAAATATATAGAGTGTGAAGACAGAATTCCCCGCTACGGTCTTCTTTAGAACTGTCCTCGAGATTCAGGTTGATGTTTAGTGTTTTAATGTACAGTTGCCAAGTCATGGAATAATATAAAACATAAGAAAGATATAAGACATTCCATAATACTATGTTTGACGCTGGTCCTAAAGAGACACAAAATATGCTTCATTGTACTGTACACTGAAATGGATAGGAAGTGGAAAAGAGTGCGTAGTACCTAAGGACGAAATATGCATTCACAACTTAATAGAAACCATCTTGAAAATACAGCATGTAAAGAACTGGCTTTTTGTGGAAGCATTTACTTAGGGCCTTCAGAATAAGTGAACACAAGGATCTCAAAAACAAAACAAACAAACAAAAAAAAACAAAAAAAATAAAAAACCCACTTGCTCTTTCCCCTAAACCACGTGCACTACATTTTTCTGATCAATATCTGCACTAGATTACTGCATGCCCAATCACAAGTGAACTCAGTGACTTTGGGCACTCAAAAGATCTTGTAGTTCAATAGACCCAAGCTTGAGTGGACTTAATTGATTTTCTGCTGAGGCTCTCCCCAGGCCAAGATAAGGCGTTGAGCAGGCTGGACTCTTACCCAGAAACCCCCATTTCTGCCTGAAAAGAAAATGTTAGTTGCTAACAGCCTTTCGCTTTGTGCTTCTTCATTCCCTCCTGCAGTTCAAGAAGGTGATGTTCTTGATGATATCTTTTTCTCAAGAACTTTGTGAGTCTCTCATTGATGGCACAGTGACGTTTGGCTATGAAGAAAGGTCTTGTCAAAGTGTGGTTCTGATTAACTCAGGCTTCTCTGTCTTTGCCTCTGTCTAAGGATTATAATTCCAAGTTAGAATTTCTAAGCAGGAAGATCTGTGAGGCACACCTTTAATCCCTTATGATGAAGTCTTTTGAGCTTTTAATTTTTTTCACTTTCACTAAAGAGTTTCACAGCCACATCCTATAAACCTTTTCTCCCCATGCCATTATTTCATAACCAGACTCTTAATTTTGGACATTTTGTGATTTGAATAGTCTGTGACTTTCCAGAACAACCGAGCCCTAGTTCCTTGTTTGTTTACTCGTATACTTCCAGTCTCGCTCCTCTAACGTTCCTCTCAGAGCAGTAACAAAAACAGGACACATTTTACCCAAAAATCTCCTTAGCTTGAGCCTCAACTGCTTCAAAAGTATTGTTTTCAAAGTCACCAACAGGGACAACTCCAGTAGGGTTCTGGCCAGTTTGTAACACATTCTTTCAGTTCCCAATAACAAGACTGAGCCCCCAACAAGGTTCATATTTTTACTGAGTTTGTTTACATTAACTCTGTTTCTCTATTGTGTTTCTCATGTTCCTAGCAAGTTCTGCTCAAGTTCTCGGTCCTATTCTCTGCCTAGACTGTTTTACTACGGTAGGAGCCTACTTTAGGTACCTGTCACTTCAGAAATGTGCTGTTGACAGTAGTTAACAATCATAATTAAATATTTTTTTAAAGATTTATTTTATTTATGTGAGTACACTGTAGCTGTCTTCAGACACACCAGAGGGCATCAGATCCCATTACAGATGGTTGTGAGCCACCATGTGGTTGCTAGGAATTGAACTCAGGACCTCTAGAAGAGCAGTCAGTGCTCTTAACCGCTGAGTCTCCTCTCTAGTCCATAATTAAATATTTTTATGGGTGGTTTAGTGTCATCTTGCATTAAAAGGTCCAGTAACACTTTTAAACAGTTCAGTAGTACCCAATTTAATGAAGTAGGCACTGCTTTGATTGATGACTATAATGATTTTTATCCTGATAGGATGTCAGCTCTCTCCACACACTGGTGAAATGGTGTCCTTATCCTGTCGCCATCCTGGCGGCCATGGTCAGCCCCTTTTGTCCCTTTTCCCTGTGGTCAGCACAGGGATGGTTACCACACAATTTATTCACTGAGATCTTAGTATCAATTATTCAGAAACAGAGATCTCATCGATACAAACCAATTTACCAATACCATCTACAAGTGCATTTTGATGTAACTGGAAATTATCAAGAGACAGAAATATAGTATCTGTTACAGTCATATCATATAGTCACGGGGTGGGTGCTGAGTAGGTAATATTACTATTTGCCCATAGGTTTCTCCACCTTGATTTCAATTTCAAGTTCTAATTTGAAGTGACCACGGACAAAAAATTCACTACATACAAAGAGCCCTCAAAAGATTAATTCATCTGCTCTCAATGTGAAGAGATAGAAGTATGCACTAGATCTGAAAAAGAATGAATTCCAGAAAATAAAAAGGTCCAAGTCAGCAAAAGGAAACACCAATGGTTGCCATAGTAACTGCAGCAGATTCTGTTGCAATCTAGGATGTAGTTAGTAAAATCCGAATTAGATTCTTGGGGATGAAGATAGATTCTTGAGGAAGAAGACATAGTTAACAAATTCTAAGTTTGGAGAACTCAAAAATACTTAGGAAGTTTAAAATAATTTCAAGAGGAAGATATCTTAAAAATACAGCCAAACTTTCGATTCATTCCAATGAGCTTCTTTCTTTTTCCTGAGATGACTAGTGGCCTCATCTGCAGATGGCAGACAGCTGTTCATGTGCTTTTTTGCATGTACCCTGCCCCACAACGAGGGGGGGGGAGAGGAGGGCTAATCCTGAGTGCCAGTGTCGCAGGATTGAGAGTCACCCAGAAGACACACTTCTGGAAGTGGTTATGAGTGCTCTCTGAATGAGGTTTTAAAAGGCCCACCTTCAAAGTGGCAGCACCATTGCATGGGCTGAGGCCACAGAATGAATGAAAAGGAAGAAAGGCAGCTGAATACCAGCGTTCATCTCTCTCTGCTTAGACAGTGTGAGCATCTGCCTCCCATTCCTGTTACTCCAGCCAGAGCTGCTCTGGCCAGGAGGCCTTCCTGGCCATGACAGACACAAAGTGCAACAAACCCTGCCTCAATTTGTTTCTGTTAGGTAATCTGACACAGCAATGAGAAATGTAACTCAGCCTCGTGGGTCATCACTATTACTCCATGATTAATGCTTATAGCTATTACCTTTGGGATTCCAGAATACTCCTTGCTCTGTGGCCTCCCCTTCATGGCACAGTTCAAATGCTAGGGATTTAGACTTTAGCATCAGAAACATGTGAAAGACATTTTTTTTTTTTACTATGTGTAAATAACTTAGTAGATCTGACTATGTGACAGATAAGGTGCATCTACCACAACCCAAATCTGTATAAAGATGACACCTGTTGTTATCAGGGCGTTCACACAGGACATGAATAAATAATGAAGCTCATGGCACATTTCCACAGTTTTGAACCTGAAATCTGAAAACAGCATCAAGCTATGACAAATATAATGAATTCCATCATAGCAACTGTCAAAAGCTTCGAAATCTTCTGATACCCAGAATGTTTGGAACTTTGAAAAATTAGCATTACTATTATTGTATATCCTCTGAAATCAAAGGCATTGATTTTACTTTGAAATGATTCATTTCACTGACTTCATTTTGAAAGAAAATGAATGTTCTAGGTATTTTCTTACATTTTGCATCATTTTTGCATTAAAGAGATAACAAAATATTTTTGTAATGTTTTGATATTCATATACAGAAGATACTGTGTGTATCAAGTTCTGGAAGATTTACCATTTCTCTTTCATGTTTTTATCTGAGATTTCTGAAATGCACAGTCCATCACCATTATTTATAGCCCCCCTGTTGCACAATAGCATGCCACTACTTCTTGCTCCTGTCTAACCTGTCAGCATTTTAATAAACACTGAGACACTCTGCTGTAAGGAAGAGACTTTTATATTAAATGCTTTATATATTTACGATGAACAGAATGATTCCTAACTGGAGATACTGTAAAGAATTCTGTGAGGAATCGTGGCTTTCAGTGGAAATCACGTGGAAGGAAAGCACATCATTTATCACAGATTGAAAATAACGACTATTAAAGAGAATGCACTTGTGACTTAACAGATCACAGCTCTAAGAGAATGGCTGGGTAGACATTCCACTGTTTGTTAGTATCTGTATTCTCTGCACGATCTTTTCATGACCTACTCAACTAGTATACTTGGCTGTGGCTCAGCCAACACCCACTCTCCAGTTTCAAAAGGGAAAGACTTGCTCACATGGGGAGTCTCCAAATCAGAAGCTCAGGCCAAAATCTTCTGACTCCAAAACCCATGATATACCAGGTGCACAACTTAGTGTCACATTCACGTTGATGGACAGTTCTTAAAATACAAAGATGGGCTGTAAGACGGCTTCCAGAGCAAGGCATTTGCTGCCAAAACTGAAAACCTGAGTTGCATCCCCAGAACCCACAAGAGAGGCAAAAAGAAGTGACTTCTGCAAGCTGTCCTTGTGATTGTTGTAGGATGTGTTTATCATATAAATGCATGTGCGTACATACACACAAAAATATTAACTAATGAACTGATAAAATGTCCAAGGAACCTCATGCTATCGAAACAAGCATAGTTCATTGCTTCATTTCAACTGGTTGCCAAAATGTCTCAGTCTCAAACTGCATTAACAGTAACAGCATGGAGTAATTAATCCCTAGCTCTTTCCATCTTTCTAAGATAACTTAAAAATATTCAACACTTTCTACAATCTTATGTGGAAGTATTTTCTCTCTATGCTTCTTGTCAGTTGAAGTAACTCTGCTGAAGGGGAGATTTATGGTATTAGCAAAAGGACTCTCCCCAAAGTGGATTCCTAACAAACACATAGGATGACAATGGCAGATCCTGGGTATGTCTTCAATCATGAATGAGCTGACCAGTCATGACTGAATTAAACAAGGGGCCATAGAGACAAGAAACAGGACATTCAAACCAGCTCAAGAACATTTGAGAATGATGGCTCACTAGCTAATGAACGTGGGAACAGCTTCAGGAGGACAGCCCTCCTGTGCTGCTGCTGAATAAACTCCTCTCCAGTGTGGAGTGCTGAGAGGTGACCTCTGCATGCTCTGCCCAGTGGGTTCCTGACAGTCCACAGGCTGTCCTGATGACCTGGCTGTGCTGCTCTGAATGAGGAACGAGGGAGGCATTGGGTTCCACATCTTCAAGTTTTGTCTTTTCTTTTTCCTTTCCAGTACTGGGGATTGATTCTGTGCTTTGCACACTGTAGACAGGCCTACTCAGAGCTACATCCACAGCCTCCTCTGTGAATTTTGAGATGAAGTGTCACTAAATTGCCAGGCTAACTTTTGAATTTACTATGTAGGATTACAGATGTGTGCCACCATGCCTGCCGCTAACCTGTATCTTGACAGCATATTTCCTGTATTAACCGCTTGACAGCCTCTTACTATACTTTGAATGGCAGCACTTCTATATGGAGTTTGAGATTAAGCCTCATTTATACTCATCTTCCAGTCTCGCCTAGGTAGAGTGATCTCACTTAGTATAGGGCTTGCCTCCCACAGTGTGGCTATAAAATAAAAGGCCCAATCCTAATTTCAAGAGTGGTAAACAAAGTAATTCAAGTATTGTGACCTAAGGATATTACCTGAAAATTATAGAATTTCCTTGGAGTATCAACTGTTGAAGAAAGTCTTGCGAGTTGACTGAAAAACTACAAATGCAAATTGGAAACTAACAAGTTTGACAATAAAGTAAATGCTTTCTTCCAGCAATCAAATTGGAGGAGAGCAATTCATACTTTACCCAGAACCACACAGTCTCACAACGGGCTACCGAAGATGAAAAAAAAATACTACTCTAAATATGAAAATCTGGATAGGTTAGCACACATATCATTCTATATCCTTTCAGGACAAATAACTTCAGTCCCAAACCACTGGGTAGGCGAGCTCCTTTATATAGAAAGATTAAGCAGTGTATTTCTTTACTATTGCTTCTACAAGGGGCATAGATATTTGAGATGATTGACAGTGTGAAGCACCTGCCTGCTTGTACTCTATCTACAGTGCTACTGTTTACACATCTATTTTTTACTACACTGAGCTTCTTAAGCAAGAGCAATTCCTACATCACACATTTTCTTCCCTCCACTCAGGCACCAGCATACGCCGAGTGCCCAACAAAAGTCCTTAGAATCCCATCACCCTGCAGCAGTTTTCCATTTAGGAAAAACATTTCCAGCTCCTACTTTTCTACATAATGGCAGCTTTTAGACTTCCCTGTGGGAAGGAGATGACGAAGGGCAGCTGAGCTCCTCAGACATTTTAGGAATTCATGGGGAGAGAACAGAAGGAGAAGGTGAAAGAGGCATTATAAATATGTTAGCTGTTTCACTCGTGGATGAATGAAGACATATAATCCACTTGGGTACCTTAGTCAGCACCATTTTCTTTGAATATAAAAGACAAAAATGCATATTCTTCAAACCTTTGA
Organism: Mus pahari; assembly: GCF_900095145.1. Classification (NCBI taxonomy): domain Eukaryota; kingdom Metazoa; phylum Chordata; class Mammalia; order Rodentia; family Muridae; genus Mus; species Mus pahari. The sequence goes on from NC_034592.1 coordinate 63,584,868, forward strand.
AATGCATTAGAGACCTTGAATGTATTTCTTCAGCAGTGTCTGGGAGCTGCGTTTAGATGCTGTCAGCTGACTTGATAGCTTTATGCTGAGGGAGGGTAAAGCATTGGGGCTGCATGAGCCAGAGTATGAAAGTTTGAAGTTTATAATAAAAGTACTGAAAAAATTCTCAAAGAAGATATTCATGTATAGACTTGGTTATGACCCATGATAGCTACTTTTATTCCTTTTGAAACTAGAGAACAGCAACAGATTTTTTTTTCTCATAACAGAAAGTAAAATATAAAATGTGACAAGTTGTTAAGTTTTGCATTGCTGATTGACCCTGGGTCACAGCCATGCCCACGTAATACCTTCTCCATTGCTTGCAATATTCATTGGTATACCCACTACACATAGGATTAATAGCAACACACCTGTCAATCCTATTACACACATGTCAACGTCAAAAGAGAAAGCTTCAGCTTTTAGTCATCTTTCCTGTTCCTCTGATTAAAACTGTGACCTCCTCCATCACCTTCTAAAATAAGAGCCAAAGACACAACCAAAATACACCATGCGCACTTCTCTCTATGCCTGTGATGGACCCTGGGTTTCATGGATGCTTTGTGCTGGGTATGTGGTGTATGTACATGTCAGTGTGAGTGTGCAGATGTATACATGTTCCTGTGGAGGCCAGAGGTCTACATCATGTGTCTTCCTTGATTCCTCTCTATCTTTATTTTTGAAGATGGAGTTTCTCAATGAATGTGAACCTCATTGATATGACTTGCCTGGCTGGCCATTAAACTTTAGGGGTCCAGTTTGCTCCAGTATCCTCTGGTGCTGGGCTTATAGGCAAGTGCAGCTACCCACCATTTAATGCATTCTGAGGATGCAAACTTGAATCTCCATGTTTGTGTTGGTGGCACTTTTCCCACACAGTCATTTCCCCAATCCAGGTTCTACTAAGCAAATGCTTTTTTCTTCTTTTCTCTCTCAAAAGGTTACAAATTATAAACATCTACTCGGCAAACCACTTAGAGTCAACAAACTGGAATTGCATTTGTGAATATGATCATTTATTCTCCTAATGGCCTGTCTAGCTTAAAACAACTCTATAATTCTTGCTTCCTACAATAGTACTTCCCTGTAAAGTTTCAAGAGAAGAGTTCATACATTGTTAGCAAATAAGATGGGGGAGATTGGGGGGTGGAGACCAAAGTGATTTCCCAAAGGAATATCAGTTTTTAAAATGAAAGCTATCATAATCCAAATGTTACATTTGAGAGCAAAATCCTGATACTTGATCATAAATTAAATATTTGGAAAGTTTGTGCACTGCCACAGGCATAGCTTAATCAAGCAGTAACTCATTAAAGAGACGTATTTGAGTATGCATTTTTCATGTTAATTAGTATCTTTAAAGTTCTTTTTGGGTAAAGATGCTAACATTTTCCTTAAATACTTCTTAAAGATCAACACGGTGCCATAGGCATCTTCAAAGCAATTTGAAAGGGAACGATTTGATTCTCCCTGTTTAATGGCCTTCCTTGTGGAATTGTAGCTCTCTGAAATTGATTAGAACTCAACTAAGGATATTTCCAGTGCAAAGAAAAAAAGAGGGGAATTGGCATTTGTATTAAAGTAAGACAAATGGAGGCCCATTCATTTCGATGTCCTTTAAGATGTTGATGAATCTCAGCCATTACCTGCTCACCTGTACAGTCAGGACTGTGATGTCGCCAGCCCACCTACAAAGCTCTGTGCTGAGAAGGAAGGGAGGCTACAAGCCTGAAGCCCTCAGCACAGGGCACAGCAGAACACTCACCTGGGTATTTGTTAACCATGTTCTATGAATTTCTAAGGCATCTGGAAATATTGATTTGGTTTAGTGAGATTCCACTAAGAACACAAAGTCTTGGTGTGCCGAGGGAGAGTTTCCAGATTCTCATTTTTTTGGCAGTGCAGGAGACTGAACCTCCGGCTTAGGTCATGCTAGACCAGCATTCTGGCACTATGCTAAAGATATCCTCAGAAGCCCTCTTTTCACTTACTGGAAAATTTGAAACAAGGCTACCCTAATTTGTCCAGGCAGGCCATGACATTAGAGTTCTCCTGTCTCAGCTTCCTGAGTAGTTAGAATTATCAGCCCGCACCACCAAGCCTGCCTTGTTTTGAAAAAGAAATTCTTTTTCATTTGAACACCAAAGCAAATGTAGTAATACCTTCAAACCACCCATTCATATTGATTATCTTTCTGAGTCACGGGAAGGAAGGCATAGCAACCCCACAGGTTTATGACTGGTGCAGTACTCAGAATGCCAGCTCCTATTTGTCTTCTGCGCTAGAAGTAAGAGTTCTATGAGGGAGGTTGAGTGAATGGTTGGTTTCGCCACTTAGCCCTTCATGAAATCAGGTGGCAGTTAGCTGGGGGCTGGCCAATGATGAAGCCATACTCACCTCTTTTTACCCTAGCATATAGATTCCCATGCATATATCTGCTCTTCATAGGCATCACAATTCTCTGCTGATGGGGGGGAGTAAAACATATCCTGCGTTATTCACAAATCCTCTTTTTGACTCTAGTTAATTTAATGGACATTAAGTGAAAAATCTCAATCCAGCTACGCTTTAGAACATTTTCTCCAAACTCCCTAAGGATTAGTGCTGCATTTGATGCCATGGAAGGTATCAACAGTCTGACAGAGATGTGGACAACCTGCCCAAAGAAAAGAAGACAAAGGAAACTTAACATACAGGGAAGGTTACTAAAAAAAATGTGTATGTGTGTTTTAAATGCTTTTCTATGAGAGGACTTGTGGTAAACAGTAGGAATGTCAGGAAGAGGAATAAAGGACAAGAAATAAGTATAAAAAATTATGTTCCATTCACCCTGATTAGAGAATCAACTTGCTTTCTAGAATGCTAGAGTTAACTGACAAGCGAGGTCTACTTGGAACCCAGAATTTCTACAATTTCTGATAATATGAAAATATTTATGTTGGTAGTCTCTTTTGAATCTTCTTTATATAAAACAAATGCAAGCTATCACTAGGGCTTAATATCCAGAGGATTTTCCCAAAGTAAATATTTTGATATATTATTAATGTTCAAAATTAATAATTTATACATATTTTAATTTCTCCCAAAGTAAAAACATAAGACAGTTTTTAAGGAAACTTTCTTGTAAAGCCAATCCTTATTAAATTTTTGGCTAGGGTAATGTGTCAAATTCTATATCCAAAGAAAATGGCATTTAAAAATTAAAAAATACCTCTGTACCTTTTTAACTCAGTCTAAAACCACTTCACATTCTGCATTATAGGGAAAAGTAAGTGATTTCTTTTCAGCAAGGTACATAACTGGGGAGTAATTTGTTTCCCAAGTTGCATATTTTAAACCATTCTCAGATGAAGCATTTTTTGCTTCTGACTGTCTCGCCTATTGGCATAATGACGTCATATCTTCTATATGAGAGGCTCTGAAGCTATGTCAAGAATTTGGGATATTTAATAGGAACATGTTTAATGCATGCAGTATGACTTCGGTAATGTTCAGCAATATGCTTTGAAATATTAAATGTTAATAACTGAGCTTTTGTTAAAAATGTTTTAATTTTGCTAGATCTCATCTTTCACTTTTAGGCTGAATAAAAACACTTCATTGCTTTCAGAATATTTACTCTCTGATTAAAACACTGGCTATAGTCTCACTGCCTGCTATGCTACGTTATCTATGTTATATGTTCTTGTTTATAAACAAATACAAAATTCTGAAAATTATATTGGAATCATCAATTGTTACTAACTTTATTTTAAAATATCATAGGATTACAAGAGTATTTATAAATAACCAGTTATGAAGATGGGACCTAACAGCATGTCACTCATGTTGGGTCATCAAATACCATAGCTCACTGCTAACCAACATGGTGACAGCAGGTGATAGGTACCTGTCACTGCACACATAATACATAAATAACGCATGTACCATGTGTGCAGTGACAGGTATCTATCTGAGTAATTACTTACTGAAGGATTTGGTTTGATGGGAAAAGTGAATGGTCAGAACTAATGGATGCTTGTCCCCCAAGATAACGCATTCGTATTCATAAATTATCAAAAGGCTTCAATAGTTACAGAGAAGCTAATAGGCCACTAGCTAGCTCCTGTCTTCAAATATGGTTGTCCCAGGTAAAAAAAAAAAAACAGATTCTAACTTATCAAACATTAATATTACTGAGGTGTAGTAACTCAAATCAAGATAACAGACACATTAAGAAAGGCAACATGCTCTCTTCCTAGCAGAGACTTCATCACCCTGAGACCCATGAACTCTTTAGAAGGGAAGGCTCATATCTAAGGGAGGAATATTTTTTGGTACCAATGAATCCAGACTTGGCTCACAAACCACCTTTGGGAAGTAAATATCCATTATCATGTGAGCATAGAAATTATCATGTAAGTAAGAATTGTGATTATTTTTACACTGATGTGAGAGGTCAAGTATTCACTAACAACACATTTGTAGACGTACCCAGGCCACGACTGTTAACATTTATGCCGTGTTCCTTCCCTCACATTGAGGAAAGGGTTAGCTAGTGAAGAGCAAGCTCCTGCTGAGGTGCACGGGTTTGAGTCTGGAAGTTCAGGCAGACTTTGAAAAGGACATCTTTTCCTCAGAACACGACAACCGCATCTGAGTACCCATGCCTCTGAGGCCTAGAGAGCAGAGCTTCACAGGGCTGGTGCTATGAAGACCATCTAGCACAGTGGAGGTGAGACTGAGAGGCCTCCACGTGTACCCAGCAGGCCAGTGCTGCCCTCAGAAGCAGCTTCTGCTTGGGGTCTCCTCATGCCATTTCATTTGTTTTGCTCTGAGAGAAACAGGACTCGCTAGGTTTTCAGCTGTAGAAATCTTGAATTTTCCCAACCCTAGAGGTTAGGGAGATTTACCGTCCATAAACACATAGATGGTTTCAAATTCAATGGCTGCATGCCTTTCTGGCTTTTAGTTATTGTGTTTGAAAAGACTTTCCTTGACAAAATCAACACTTTTATAGAAATAATTGAAGAATTTTTCATCTTAAGAGCACTGGAGCCTTATGAGAGATTTTTTTTTTTGAATGATGTGGAAAATAGTAAAGATGAAAAGCTACATTTCCATGGTAGCTACTCACGATAGGTATTTTTCCATTTCATAATCTTTTGGGAATTCATGCTGGGTGAAACTGTGTGGTCTGACTCAGCTTTTCTCACAGGACTGACAGACTTGGGAGAGTCAGTAAAGGCATCTCCTTGGACTGGGACGTCCATCATTCCCTGATGTCATCAATGTTGCCTATACGCTGCCTACTAGCTTTCTGGCCTAGATTATTTGGTTAATCATAGACATCATTTCTAGCTGGTGCACAGGTATGGACATGGCATGATGCTATCAAAATGTGTGTGGCATGTTTAGGGATAAGACACTGTGGGAATAGGGATAAGCCTGCATATTTGAGGTGCAGGCAATATTATAGGCATTCCAAAGGCTTGCCTATGAAAATTGTGGGGAAGCAGGGATAGAAATACAAAACTAAGAGTAGAGCTAATAGAATGTAAGTCCTGAGTGATCTCAAAGGAACAGGAGGATTATAGCTCAGGGAGTATCACGAAGTGTTGAAAAAGACTTCATTTACTCCAGGTTGTATTGACGATTTCTTGTTCAGATTGACAATCCTTCAGAGAATCACTTTGTCAGTAGAAGATTTTCTGTGTTTTAATAAATGTGATTTCTATTCACTTCTACTGACTTAACTGCACAGGAATACCCATAATCTGCTATGTTCACACCCAAATTTTGTGTGCTCTAAGAACCTGTAATCCATAATCACCTCTTGACCTAGAGCCACCTGTCTACTTTCAGACCTGAGCACTGTAACCCTGAAGAACAGAGGTATCAGCTCTCAGTGTGAAGATCAACTGGGAGAGAGCAGAGGTGAGCGTGAAGCTTGTAGACTTTGGGTAGGAGAAGCGACAGCTACCGAGAAAAGCCATTGCCAGATGGACCTATTGTGCCTTCCAGACTCTGAGCCAGACAGGCCCAGCTCAGGGTTCTGTGGCTTCCCTATCTTATTATCCTTTGACCAGTGCTTCTCAGTCTTCCCAATGCTGCAATCCTTTAATACAGTCATGTCCTGGTGACCCCAAATCACAAAATTATTTCTGTGGCTACTTCACAACCGTAAACACAATAAAGCAAAGCAAAGCAAAGCAAAACAAAAAACGCAGAGTCAAGAGAACAAATGACCCAATTTTAAAAATGGGCTTGGGATCTAAACAACATTCTCCAAAGAAGAACTAAAATTTCATAATCAACTAAGCAGGGCTCATGGGGCACACAGAGACTGAAGTGGCAACCAGGGAGTCTCTGTGAGACTGAGATAGGCCCTCTGCATATATATCATGGTTGTGTAGCTTGCTGTTGTTGTAGGACTCCTAAGAATTGGGGTGGAGGTTTTCTCTGACTCTTTTGCCTGCTGTTGGGACCTCTTCCTCCACTGGGTTGCCTTGTTCAGCCCTGATATAAGGGTGTGTGCCTAGTCTTACTGTATCTTATTCTGTTGATATCATTGGGAGGCCTGCTCTTTTCTGAAGGGAAATGGAGGGGGGGGTGGATTTGGGAGAGAGGGGAGATATGAGGAGACTTGGGAGGAATGAAGAGAGGGGAAGATGTGCTCAGGATATAATATATGAGAGAATTAAAAAAAAAAAGAAAAGAAATAAAAATGGCTAAGAAATAACTCAAAATGTATTCATCATTCTTAGCCATTAGGGAAATGCAAATTAACACAACATTGAGATTTTATTTTTGCCCAGTCAGAATGACTCAGATCAACAAATGCTGGTGAGGCTATAGGGAAAAAGGAATCCTTATTCATGGGTGGGAGGAATTCCAAACTGGTGCAGCCACTTTGGAAAACCTGTATGAAGAATCCTTAACGAGCTAAAAGTAAATCTACCACTCAAGCCTGCTACCACTCCTTGGCATATGCCCACAAGATTCCACATCTTTCTGCACAGATACTTGGTCAGCAGTGTTCATGGCTTCCATATTTATAATAGCTAGGAAATAGAAACAATCTGAATATCTTTTCACAGATAAATAGATAATAAAAATGTGATCATGTACTATATATAGTATATACATACACAATATGGAATATTATTTAGCTGTGATGACAAATGAAATTTGCAGGTGAATTTATAGAACTAGAAAAGATTGCATTGAGTGAGGTAAGCCAGAACCAGAAAGGCAAATGCCACATGATTTCTCTTATCTGTGGTTCTTAATTCTAAATCCCCAGATGTGAATATACAACATGGAATAGCCACAGAAATCAGGAGGCTATTAAAGGGATCATTTAGGTCGTGGTGAAGGAGGTATAGCAGGATACAGGTGACATGAAGTAGGTGATGGGATAGTGGGAGGGTGTTAACAGGATATCTGGACCTGTTTTAGTTCAGCTTTCAGCACACACCTTTAATCCCTCTGGATGGAATACAGACATGCCTCTAGCACTCACCTTTAACACCAAACAATGAAGGGGAAGTTAGTTTGTAGAAGGAAGCACTCATGTTTGAAAGTGGTGTCCAATTGAGTGGCAGACAAAATGACAAATCAGAGAAAGATTTGACGGAATAGGATATGCCCAGTTCTCACAAGAAGAATGAGGAACTACTTAAGGGAGAGACAGTAGAGGAAGAAGAGAGTGCAGTGCAGGTAGTCAGTAGAGTGCATAAAGAGCAGTGCAGTAGAGCTGAGAGGGAGAGTAAGGCAGCACAGACAGGGAGAAGGAGGCAGTTTCCCCAGAGAGTTTTACAGAGACAGACTGAAGAGAGAATGAGCTAGACGCAGGTAAAGCCAGAATGAGGCAGAGAATAAGAAGGAGTCAGAAGATTAGAGAAGATTGCTAGAATTAGTTTGAGGCCAAGCAGAACAATCCTGAGGCTGAGAGAAAGGGCAGAGCTAAATTGAACCATCAAGTTAAGAACAAAAAAGGGTAAGCTTATTCAGCAGTAAGTCTCAGAGGCTGAAACCATTCTAGACCTAGAATAGATTGTAGAAAGGCTAGAAGCTTCCAGGTCTAGGCCAGGGTTATCAGAGGGAGGCAGTAATCCTTGGCATCGACAACAACAGGAAAATAAAAGTTACTTTTACAGGAGGTGTTTCCCACTGGTTAGTAGGATGAGTGTCAATACAGAAGGAAGAGAAACAAGGTACAAATAATAGTAAGGCTGCTTGATAAAGCCAGAGGAAATTATAATATTTTATTTTGATGTAAACTTATACATTTACATATACACAGTACACACATATACATACATGTGTGTATGTATATGTATGTAGTATGTATGTATGTAATGAATTTTAAAGGAAGTCAATCCACTTGGGCTGACAATGCCCCCCACAAGAACTGAAGATTAACAAATCCCCTAGTACTAGGCACAAGAAGGTCAAGATAGACCAAGTGACTCCCAAAACAATATAGATCATCAATGCAATCCTCAGCTGTCTCTCAGGGGTTGAGTGTGGGTCCATATTGCCGAAGAGACTACACACTTTAGGACACAAAGACCCGGATGATTCAAGATGGATCTGACCTGTAAGTCTCTTTCCTGTAGTCTAGCTTTCATGGTTACTGAAAATACAATTCAAGCTGGCAAGGGAGGGATGCTATTAAACAACTGTAGCATCTATGAACCAGGACAATAACCAGCATATCTAGATATACACAAAGGTGCAAACAGTGATACTCACATGTCTTTAGCAACCAAGAGCTATCTAACTGGAATTAAGGCCCTCTTAACAGGAGGACCTTAGAAAAGACTCTATTGCATAATTCCTTACTACATTCTAAATCTTATCCTAATACCCAGAGAGTAGCAACTGTCACCCTCCACAACCTCAAAGAAGCAAGCCCCTTTAAAAAAACAAACAAACAAACAAACAAACAAACAAGTAAATAGAGACATTACAGAAAACCACGTTAGACACAATGCAGAGATCAACACATCTTGGGGAGCCAAGGCCTAATGGATAGACCTACATCATGGCTCCTGTATCCTAGCTTAGAAAACATTGCGGAAGGGAGGGTGGAAAGACGGTAGGAACCAGAGCATCAGAAAGTCTGCTGTGAAACACTCTCTCCTAGAAATGACTGTATGTACAGGCAAGACCTGAACAATGGTGTTGTCCATGGACATGTTAACATGGAAGGGTATAAGTTTTACAGTGTCATAACCCTAAATGAAGAACTATAGGCAAATAAGAACTGCTTGAAGAATCTTCTCCTGAGTATGACCCCTCTTATTGGCTGTCCCATACAGAAAGGTCAGCCTGAAACCGTACACATCTACTACAAACAAGGATGGATCCAGCATGTTTTATTAAGATACAATTAGGCACACACACACACACACACACACACGTGTGTGTGTGTGAAACAATCAATAATCAAGAAAAGGTGGCTATTAACTTGAAAGTAAGGGAGACACGGGAAATGTTTGAGGGAGGGAAGCTGGGAGAGGCTGGAGAGGCAAAAGGGAGGGAAAGTGGTATAAGGATTTCAATGAAAGACATAGAAATGGTTTTACTAATTCCTTGAGAATTTCATACACTGCATTTTAATCGTATCCATCCGCTGCTCCTTCTCACTAGATCCACCCTTACTTCCTGCACTAAACTTCCTGTCTTTTGCTTGTTTGTTTTAAATGATTCATTGAGTACAACTTGTGCTGCCAGTGTACATACACATGGTCATGACCCATTCACTGATGCCCTGACAACCTACCAGGAGCCACATCCTTTAAAAAATAAAAGAACTCCCTTTCCCATGAAAGGGGCTCCTCCGTTAGGGGTAGGGGCTTATGTTTCCTCCCCCGCACCAATCTCCTACATGCTTGGCCTCAAGCAAGCACCCATGACTGCTGTGAGTTCCTTTGTGTACTCTAGCTATATCCAAACTCACCATTTTTGCTCTGATTCTCCCCTGATGATACCTCCTGGTGTATGGGGGTGGGGGAGGGGAGGTGCAGACATCCAATCCTTGGCTGAAGAAGAACATTCTACTGATGTTTTATTTGCTGCACTTGGACCAACAGTGAGAAAGGGTTAACCATCATCCACTACACAAAGAGACTTCTCTGAGGGAAATTCCATTCCAGCAAGAAGCCCTTACACAGCAAAGGTCTATATGTGATCTTGGTAAAATCGGTGATAAATGATTAGAGCCATGTTTCAGAAATATCAAAATAAGAAAGATTTGATCACTACTTTAAAGCTTTTTAAGGGTCAAGACTGAAGTGTGCACACCTATCTGCATTTTCCATTGCTGTAACCACCCTGGGTTAGTAATAATGTTTGCAATGTGGGGATCTCTTGATAGACAATTCATTAGCTAATACACTCTCCTAGGATTCCAATTCTCCTAGAACCCCACCCATTCCAACTTGAAGATTCTTCATCTTAACACACAGCTTTCTATGATAAAGAACCTTGTGTGATAATGGATTTTTCCAGTGAATGCAAAGTATACTATATATTACCTCAGCATGTAGGAGATAAAAAAAAAAACCTCGAAACCATCAAAATGGTAAAGCTTCACTGTAGGAAGTGGCAAATGAGATAAAGTCCTTGACCACAGATGAGAGACTCCTCTGCTTTGGAAAGCTGCTGTCTCTCTTCTGCCAGGTACCAGAAGCCACAGAGAAGTGTGCTTATGATCCATTATGTTGGTACCATCCCCTGTTTACACACCCAGAACCTCACTTCTTATATAATATCTTTCATTGTAAGGGTAAATGGCACTCTTCCACCGAATTTTAAAATAGTACATCATGTATAATTCATTAAAACTGCCAGTGGCATCAACATCCTCCTGTAGAATTTGTCCCACTTAAGAAATGTCACACATTCATTTGACTTTTCTGATAGATGCCATGGCTCTGATTGGATATAACTGGCCTTGTCCCACTGTCCCCTCCATGGCTACCAACACTCATCTGGACATTTGAGATGTGTTAGCAATGGTGTCAACAGCTTTTCTCTTCCTTCTTTTTTTTTGTGATACTCTCACTGTTGTCATAGAGACATGAAGACAGCTGAATGGAGGTTTTATATATGGATTTCCTTCCAAAGAGGCACTACTAACCCTGCTACCATATGCTACTCAACTACTTCTAAGTAATCCCATCAAGGTCATGTTCTTGCACTTGACTTTTAAGGGGTTTCCAAAGGCTAGAAGAACTTTCCTTTGAAGGACTCTGTTACAGTGGTCTGTAAAGCTTTGTCCATGGACTTGATGCACCAGCATTATCTGCAGACCTGTTAAACATGAAAATTCTTTAGCTCCCTTTCATGAATCAGAAAGCCTGCGATATGGGTTTTATCAAGTCATCTAAGCAACTTCATATTGATGTTTGAAAGTCTCTTCTGCACATACTTCAAGGTGTTCAAGAACACACAGATACATGGAAGATGGGATGCTCTTTGTGAGGATATTTCAAAATCACAGACATAAAGTTCAACTCTCCTTAACTCCAGTGAGTCAGTGCATGGTGGACGTTTTCATGCTATGAGGTCCTCTAGACTTATGTGAGACACCAGAAACATATAAATAATAGTGTGTGATAAACTTCACTTGAATGTGCTCCTTGAGCATTATGAGTTGGATAAAATGACCATATATTACTTTCTTGGTGCCTTAATATGTGCCATAAATCACTGTAGAGTGATTCTGGCACACAACATTTCTTAAGTACACATAACTCAGGTCCCAGTTTGCCAAGGTGAGCTAAAATGGAAGGACTCATGATCACTCTTACCTTTACAATGCATTTGGGCATGAGTTATTGTTTTCCAAAATATAACTTTAGATGAGGAATTCAGAGATAACAGTTTGTGAATGTCTATATTACTTTTACAATAAAACTATCAAAAGAGTATTATTATAGAAGGATGGTAGTGTTAATATTAGGATAAGGTCATACCTCAAGCAATTCATGTTTTCATTTTTATATATAGTAGAGGAATAAAAGAGACTTGCAATCTGGTGTAAGACAGCTTGCCCTCAAACGCTAGAGACTCACAAGGTTGGTTACTTTCTTCCTAAGGGTAATAGTTCCCTCATTCCTCAAGCAGATATAATAATAATAATAGTGCTCACTTCATAAGGCTGTGTTGAAAACCAAATGAGAATGCATCTAATAGCTCTTAGCACACAAAGAGAATTCAAGACCCTACTACAATGCAGATAGGACACCCTGAGTCTCCAGGTTAGGGTTTAATTTTAATACATGGTCGTGGATGTTGGCATCTGGGACAGGGAGCAGTGCTGTGCTTTTTCCTTTGTCTCGTTTGGTCCTAGATTCCATTAAAGAATAAAGAGAACTAAGGAAAAGAAGTTTAGGAGAGATATTCAACTTTCTAGAGTTACTGAAACTTGCTACCAAAACTAGAGGCAGCGTTTTTGTTTGTGTTTGTCATGTTTTCCCAGATTTCAGATCACTTGTGTAACCTGGGGGTTCTGCTGAAGTTCAGGTGGGTCCTACTTTAGAGTTTCTAGTTCAGCAGGCCAAGGATGAAGTCCAAAAATGTGGTAGTGTGAATATGAAAATCTCCCCAAGGCTTACCTTCCCTAGCCCATTTACACTACAGGGCGTTCATGGAACCTTTGGGAGGCAAGGGCTAGGGGAAGGAAGTTGGGCCCCTGGAATGAGTTCTTGCAAGGGATTGGAACCTTGGTCCCTGTTCTTTGCTTCCCAATAAACATGAAAAGAAGAGTGCTCCTTTGCCACACTTTCTCCCCAGGACATACTGAGCTTCTAGACAGTCAAAGAAATAGGACCAAGTAACCACGGACCAATACCTATCTTTCCCTTATGAAGCTGATTTCCCAGGCATTTTGTTACAATGATGCAGGACTAAGATACTCCTTAAAAGAACCTATCTAGGAGTGCCTAGAGAATGCAGCCCTTCCTACTCCTGCTTGAAGTCCTTGAAGTCCATCTTGTTCTCTGCAGTCTCTTACATGTCTTTCATCTTTCCTCTTCCCCCTGCCCCTGCTTACAGTCAGAATTTCTTATTTCAGTCTGAGAAAGACAATATTCTCACACTCAGTAACTTCCAGAACCCTGTAAAAATGAATACATTTTAATCCTTAGAGAAGTTATTAATTTCACCAATGATTATGATTTCAGCACTGCAGCCTAGAATTTAATTCTACTGACTCCATCTCCAAATTCTGGCCCATCGATTCCATTCTCTATTTGTCCCTATGATTTTCTTCAAAACATGGTTTCTTAAGATTGAAGCCCTCTAAAACATTAACTTACATGAATGCTTTGTGAGCAGGTAGAAGACACAGTTTATAGCTCCTGTATTTTGCTTTTTTCCCTTTTCCATTATTATAGTTCTAGGTTTATGACCCAGTGCCCCTCCTCCTTACTATGCCTTTCCTCTCTATGGCAGGAGATCCCGGAACAGTGCAGCACCTACATCAGTGCCTCCTGTTCGTGTCTGAGCCTCCTGCTTTAGGATTCGTGGGATTACCAGTGAGTGGGACCAGAGGAGGCAAGAAAAGGCACAAAGCAGGATTTCTTTCTTTGTTTAGGTCAGAAAGCCCACGGTACCACTGCTAGCAATGAACAGGTTCCCTTCAGCTTCCGGGTACAGTGACCCCCCCCCGCCCCAATTCATAAACTCCTCATTCTCTTCTTCTACATAGAATAGACACAATTACTGTGCTTAGAAGGAGGAACAGACACCAGTGTAGAAACTTTCGTTTTGCTTCAATTTTTGCTTTTATGCTCAGAGAATATAATGCTGCTACTATTAAACAACATCTGCTCTCTTTACTAAAACAATATTACAAAACTATATATATATATATATATATATATATATATATATATATATATATATATATATATGAGATGGTTGGGCTCCCTATTTTTACAAAAGTATCTGCAAGCACAAATTATCGCCTCACACTCATAATTACCACAGTAACTCAAGCATGGAATATATGGCAAATGATTCGGGCCAGCCGGTTAGAACCCCTGCTGTGCTGACGAAGCTTCAGGTGCATCTCACCCTTTCACTGCTGTGAGTGTCCCAAGCACAGCTAGAGCCCCCATGAAGCTGCAATAACCAATAAACTCAGTGACAGACAGCATTCCAGGAGAAACAGCTTTTCAGCATCTATCTTCCTAAAGTAACATAGCCTATCAGTTTACTGGTTTACATGGTTGCAGTGGTTTGAACAGGTTTTCTCCCCATAGACTCATGGGTTTGAATGCTTGACCCACAGGGAGTGACACTATTAGGAATGGGTCCTTGTTGGAGGAAGTGTGTTACTGTGGGTGTGGGCTTTTGGGTCTCTTAGGGCTCAAGTTCTGACAATGTGGAAGAAGCAGTCTCTCCTGATGCCGTCAGATCAAGATGCACAACTCTTAGCTCCTTCTCAACACTATATCTGCCTGGATGCTGCCATGCTTTTTGTCATGATGATAATGAGCTGAATCTCTGAAACTGCAAGCCAGTCACAATCAAATGTTGTCCCTTATAAGAGTTGTCACGGTCATGGTATCTCTTCACAGTAATAAAACCCTAACTAAAAGAGTTGTTTTACTAACTTCTTTACTGACTTTTATAATTCTTATGTTTGAGATACACAAACACACACAAACACACACACACACACGTGCACGCATCAACATTTGTAGCATATCTAAAAGCCACTCTGTTTCTGTCCTCTCTGCACGACCCCATCCCACTCTGCCAAGGTCTTTGAGGGTCTGAAAGCTCTTCATACCAGAGCAGAGGAGGAAATGATAAAAGATACTCTGAATTATATATACTTATTATTTTACAGTTATTACAAAATTTCACTGTAAATAAATCATTCAATGGATACCTGCACTTGCAGGAGGTCCTGAATTTGACTTCCGGAACCCAAAAGGAAACAATATTGCTCACTTTTAACACACATATGATTCCTCTTTTGTCTTTATATAGATTTCATTAAGTATCTCCCAAACCCCCAAACAACTTCCAAGAAGACCTGGTAGGAATAGGTAGGGTAGGAATGGCAGGTGGCTCTGACTCTCTACCCTTCTTCTCTGAGGTGAGGTAGAGGCATGACCTTGTCTTTGAATTTCACAATGCTCACTTGGCCACTGAGGGATCTCTAGGGAGAATATTAGCACTCACATCCCAGGTTACTATGTTCTTCCTGTTGGGGCCCGGTACACCTTGTCTGAGCAGCACAGACACATCGCATGGTGGTGTCGACATAGTAGTGAACAGGGTCTCTACTATGCATCAGTAGGCTGTAGACAGACTTTGTACTTTGAACTTTCTATCCTCTAGTTCCCAGACACTATGACCTAACTTTCCTTAGCCTCATTCCCAGTGATAAACCACACTGTATCACAGCAGCCCCTCCCAGGAGTTTGCAGTGTAGAGACTCACATACAGTGTACAACTCTCCACTGTCCCCAGGGATGTAGAATCTCTTGCACTCAGTCAATTCCTGTATCCACTGACCCTTCTCATCAAGCATGTTCTGTTTCGTGATGGTGAGGGCAGGGATTTCTGTCCTGGACATTATTACTCAGGGATCGACCCCAGAGTAACTCCATAAGGCACAGTGAGGAACAAATTCCTTAATCTTTGCCTAACCCTTCCCCTAGATGAAGACAACAAAACACTTCACCAGAAAGAATGTAAGGAGAAAGGGAACATGGGAGATGCAATAGAACTAGTTCTTGCCAATTCTGGCTTAGCCATGTAAGAGGCAGCTCAGGAGTAAAGAACTTGTTCAGCTCAGTTTTGAAGCTGAACCATCATCAACAAAGTTCCTCTCTTTGGGAACTCACACTGCCATGTGGCTAATACCTACCTTGAAAAGAAAGCTCAGGATGACTCTAAGATGTGTTGAGATGGCTCTACCTCTAGGAAGCGGCTCTAATGTTCTTAGTCAGAAATAATCTTTATTCTCTGTGATTTTGACTGAGTGAAAAGGTAGTTAACCATGCTAGTGAACAGATACACATGGGTCAACTTTTAGAGAGCTTAGCACTCTAAACCTGAATATTTTCTAGTGTATAAAATAAGTCAGGCTGTGATAGCTTAACTCCTTTAACAAGTCAGAATCAGTCAGAAACAGGGATAATGGGCAAACCAATACAAAGGGTTTCTCTCATCAGGAGGTCCTGCTGCCTCTGATCATCATGGAGTCATTAACTCATGGGTCATTCCTTAAAGGAAAATATGTACACTATTATACACACAAGCCTTGCACCCACAGCAACCACTAACACTTGTGGAGACCCACACCCTGCTGGCTCTGTTCCAGGGGTGGGACACCACATCTTACTGTCCCTTACCCGGCCAAGCCAGAGTTGGCAAGAGCTAATTCTGTTACATCTTCCAAGTTCCCTTTCTCCTTTCTTTCCTTTTGGTGAAGAGTAAGTTGCTGTCTTGGTCAGGGGAAGAGTTAGGCAAAGATTAACGACTTTGTTCCTCAGTGTGCCTTACAGAGTTGTGTTTTGTAGGCAACCTATGACCTTCGATTCATGAATCCTAGATTCATCTTCTAGTGCAGTGGTTCTCAACTTTCCTAATGTGACCATTTAATACAGTTCCTCCTGTTGTGGTAACCCCCAATTATAAAATTGTTTTTGTTACCACTTCATAATTATAATTTTGCTACAATTATGACAAATATCTGATATGCAGGACATTCTTAGGCAATCCCTGTGGAAGGGTTGTTTGACCACAATGGGGTCACAACCAACAGGTTGAGAACTGCTGTTCTAGTACATCGAGTATGTTGCAAAATCACTTTGCAAACAAGATGAAAGACTGTTTGAGCCACTGGCAATGTCTGGAATGTCTGCTCCATGATAAACACTATATCAATTTGATCATAGGAAGTAAGCTTAGTGTCCATGAATGTTGCAAAAACTCTAAAATTATACAGTCATGGGCCACTTGATGATGGGTATCCAGAGAATGTGTCCCTAGACAATGTCATTGTGGCTGAACATTATAGTGTTTGTATACAAAAATCCAAGTGGCTTAGGTTAATAAAAAATTCAACTTAGCCTCTTGACTAACAAGACTTGAGGTAAAAGGATATATGAGACTTCTGCTGGCAAAATATGACACATTGGCTTGTAGTATATGAGGCTGGGTTCCTAAACTAGAAAACTAAGAATATCCATGGTATAGTGTAGTAAATTATAGCTATAAAGAATTATGTGTCATACCTAATTGTAGATGCTATTTTCAAAATGACTGGTATGCAGAAGTGTTCCCTACATCAACATCAGCACCAACAGAGGAGGAATGCATTCTGTTCTCACCACTGTCTTCAGAGACCACTGTCATTCATGTGGCTGATGATGACAATGTTGACATGTGGCATGTGGCTATAAATGACACAGGCTAAAGTCACTGATTTCCCAGGATCCCTAGATCTTCCATAGTATCCCAAGCAATAATTCTAAACAGTAATCCTGGCCATAAGTTGTAGCTCATTATGCAAGCCACTATTTACTTACCAAAAGCCTGCTTGCTTTTTTTCCTCTCTTATAATGCAAAATATACTAGAGTAAAGAAAATTCAGCCCAGTTCTGAGCACTTATGCAAATTACGAAGGACTCGAGGGCTCATGGCGAGGAATGAAATCAGATCTCAAGACATGAAACCATTAATAAGAATGTCATGTAGCATCCCAGTCCCAGAAGTAGCCCAGGGTCACCTCTATCAGGCAACCGTCACCCTGGCACCTTCGGCCTGGCTGAGACTGCTGCTGTAAACAAGCCCCTGGAGTTACTTGGATTTATTCTTAAGGGTAACACAGACAAAATCCAGCTTTGTGCAGCACATACTTGTCTGTGGCATTTAATGACATTGGAAAATCCCTAAGAAAGCTGCCTGGAATAGCTCCGAGAGGTACCACAGTTAAAAATAAACCTTATTTTCTAAGTTTAGGCCTCGGGTAGCTTGGGAAGGCATCCTCCCAGGAAGGGCTGAGAAATTATTTTAGTTCTAACTATGCATTTTTGAAGCTAGGGAGACTTATTCTGGTTCCCATTCTGTCCACGCAGAATGGTGGTATTTTAAGCTGCATGCGTAAGATCAGGAGTTTTTAATCACAACTAGTTGGATAATCTTCCCTTGCCCTCACTTGCCCAACTGCCACACCGGAGTGTGGTCTGGCAGCATTCCCTGTAACTGGAATTGTCAGGGAGCAAGAGGCAGAGATGACTGGCCTGCGCTCAGGAGGGGCAGCAGCTGCCCAAAGCACGGGAGTGGCTGGAAGCAAGCCTGGTGCAGAGAAGGACATGCCCACCCAGCTGGTGCCTGTGAAAGCCAATTTGTGCTCCATGCTCATGATCATGACTTTCACGGGAGCGGTTGGAGGGCATCTACGTGACGAAGTTCCGAACAGTTGGATTTATTTTCAATTATTCTATACAAAACGTAGTACCAACCATAGACTGTACTCAGCATCAAAACCTCAAACGCCGGTGAGTCGGCACTAAGCACAATGATATACTCACGGCTTCACTTGAGTCTTCCACACCGAGCAGCGCTGCAGTCTTGGGTCAGAATGACTGGATTCTCTTTTCCTGTGAATTTAGCTCTCAGAATCACCCAAAGATTCAAAATTATATGAATGACTAAAAGGAAATTTTAGTAGACATTTACTGCATGTTTTAGGATGCCTGACATCTAAGGGGTAAGTCTCTGACAAATTCTGAGTTGTGGTGGGTGACAATGTCCATTTCTCACTAGCAGGGACCAAAGAGCTTGACTCACTTCCCCAGCATTTCTTGAATCCAAGGCTTGACTTAGCTTAACCCAAGCTTCATCACCAATGTTTCTTTTCTTCCCTTCTCTTTTCTCTCTCTCTCTCTCTCTCTCTCTCTCTCTCTCTCTCTATATATATATATATATATATATATATATATATATATATATATATATTTCTTTTCTTCCCACTAAGAAAGTGTCTCTAGCCAGGTAGCTTAGGCTGAACTTTAACCCACTATATAGACCAGGCTGGCACCTAACTCTCCGCCTTTCCGTCTCTGACTACTAAACACTAACACTGTAAGCATGGATGACTATGTCAGCTTCCCCCTAAACCGTGGATGAGTAACATCAAGAGACAGGAACAGAGAGCAAACCCCATGGAATAGAAACAGCAGAAAAGCTGTAGGCTGGGGTTTGGCGGTTTAGATAAGTGATGGATAGTGATTACTGGAATCAATAATCCTGCTTTTAGCAGACAGGTTCATGGTGTGGCCTGATGCTGTATTTCTCACCTCCTGTTTCTTTTTGTTTTGTCCGATGTCCACAGGCTGTCTGGTCATTCTGTGAGCTCCCTGATCATTCATACAATACATACATACACACACACACACACACACACACACACACACACACACACGCATACACACACGCATACACACATACTACTGCTGCAAACAGATGGATTTTGGCTCCCAATTAAACTCTGATTATCAAATAAACTGCAGCCACATTATTTACTTCACAAAGAGGCTTTAGACCTTAATGATTCTATTAGACAAATACCTTATATTTCCTTCTAAATTGGATTTACATCTACAAATGCACTTGAAAAATAAAATGGCAGGCAGATAATCCTTTCTATGCTGTCATGAAAGTTATGTCTCTAGATGGCCAGTGCATTACCGAGAATATTTCCTTTTTATACTTTCCTCCTTACTCTCTCCATGTCTCATGAGATGGGATCACACTACATAGACCATGCTGGCCTTGAACTCACTGAGACCTGTCTACCTATGTCTTTGGCATATTGGCCACATCTCACGTGTAAGAACCTTCTTTTCCTTCAGCAGAGCAAGAAGTTGGAGCTGAGCTGGTCGTCCCAGTACAGCTGGCTTTATTCTGTTTCTTCAGAGACTCGCCAGTTGTGAGGCTCAACTCTAGTCTTGACGCCCAAACCAAAACCTTTCTTTTTCTTTGAGACAGGGTCTGCAACTCACTATGTGGACCGGACTGTTTTTGAACTTACAGAGAAGTGCCCCACTTGGTCTCTGAGAGTTAATGGTGTGTTCTACCCTACCTGGCCAACACTCTTGACTCAACACTCAAGACTCAGCAGGGTCTCATCACTGGCTCCTCAGCTTGGTTCTCCCAGAGATGTCTATTGGGATGTTAACTGCTATGGAGGTTCAAGGTATGGGACTGATGTGGATATACATGATGACTAGGAAAACAAGAATCATATTAAGAGATTGAGCCGAACCTGAAGCATTAGGGGAAAGATAGAAAAAAAATGTTTAGGCAAGAAGCACGTCTATGGGCTTGTACCTAGTCAGGGAAAGTGATGTGCTATGACTTCAGCTTGTGACTGGGCTGCAGATGTGGGAGCCTCAGCGGCTTCGCTGCCCTCCCAGAGAAGTCTGGCTTCTCTGTGTGGGTTTCCACATACCATACTGACCAGACCTCAAATCAAAACATTCTCTAGAGCACATGGATTTGCTTTGAAGCTCTAGCACCGAGTGTCTGTCACCTGGGCCCATCAGGCTGCCATCCTCAACTCCCTTTATCCAGTTAAAAGCTGGTTCAAGACAGAGGATGTCTGAAGAATTCCCTTTCCATGTTCTACCTGATATCTTTGGAGTAGCAAAGAATGATCTGGTTGGGTTGCCATTCCCTGTCTTCTGACAGATTGGTTTTGCTGCATTTTAAGATAAAGCCTTTATCATTTATAGCGAAGTCATAGAAATGAAACCCTGGGGCCAGTCTCCTCCAAGTGGCAGTGTGCTATTGCCCAGCCCAGATGATCTCTGTGTCACATGAAGCCACATGTGAAAACACTTTCTTGTTGTGTGTACAAGGAAACACTTCATTTCTCCCGAGACTGTCTCTTTTTATTTAATAGTGAGAACTGTGTATCTGACACATGATCCTTTTTACTTGCTTACTGGAACATTCAGATTCAAGAATGAACCCTAAAGAAAGAACTACAAAAGAAATTATCCCTTGGTCATTTATGGTGTTTCTCCTTCTGGGCTAACTTATTTTATGATGTACTTGTTTATGTGCATATATATATATATATATATATATATATATATATATATATATATATAATATGCAAATGTTTGTGTTCTATATATTATGGTCATTTATTTTACCTATAATTCAGCCATACTTTTCCTATTTATTCATGATGCATAATGCTGTGAAAGCTTTGTGCATGCCACAGTGCAGATAAATATAAATAGATGAATAATAATTGATAAAGAGTGTGAAGGGGCAGAATTTCACCATCATCACTAATAACAATAATGATTTAGTACAGAGTAAATGTATCAGGCATGTGAAAAATGAAAAACACTAAGAGGCAATGGAAAAGCCTCTGTCTTCTACACTACTGATATGATAGGGCCCGTGACATAGCACATAATAAATATACACTTGCATATGTATGAGATGGCTGGCAGGGTGGATGGATGGGGCATGTAATGCTTCCCTTTCTGCTTCATAAAGGATAAAGTTGAAACTGACAGCGCATTGCAGAACCATGCCCCCCACAAAGTCCTCTCATGTATAAGGATTGCTACTGTGCCTTCAAGGCTTGAGCAGATTCCTAGCTCTGCTAGCCTGTACGTCAAGGGTGATTTTGTTAAGAATACATGCATGCACACACACACCCACACACACACAGATTTCAAGAAGCCTGACTAATGTAAATATAATTTTTACATGAACAACATAAAGGATAGTTTTTTACCCAACAACTTTACTGCACATTTTTAATCATTAGCTTTCTAGTTATATTTTACTATGACTTAGAAATAAATTCTATTTTACAGCTCCAGAATATATGTGTGTGTATATGTGTGTGTATGTGTGTGTGTGTGTGTATGTATGTGTAATACATGCTCACACACATACCTGAAATACACAATTCCAAAAACAGATTTAGTCCTTTCTTATGAGGGACATTAAAATCCTCTACTGTATTTTGTTCCACGACATTTCTTAAAACATACTTTTTTATGACCCACTAAATTTTATTTGGTACAATAGTAGAATTTTAAGTAAACAGGAAGCTGTATTTTTATAAGGGGAAAATATTTTAATTGTCTAAAGGAATGCTCTTCTTTCCAGAAGGAAGGTGGCTGGAACAGACGACCCCACCCTCGTCTCGGGAGGGTGGTAAAGAGAGGTGGCTGGGACGGACGACCTCACTCTCATCTCGGGAGGGTGGTAAAGGGTGCTGCTTCTTATCTTCCAGTATTTGCTCAGTGATCCCAAATATTTAGATTCATGATTCATAAATCTTTCCCTCAGAGAGAAAAATACGACTCAAGTTGTATTCTCAGTAGGAACACATTGACCTACATACGTAAATCAAATTTCCAAGGCCTTTAGCACCAGTGTCTCCAGATTCTAAAAATTGGCTTGATTTTTACTTCAGCTTCATTTAAACTTTAGTCACAATAAAGCAAAAAAAGGATATCTGTATCATATAATTCAGTGATTCTAAAAGCTGCCTTATTGCTATATAATCAGTGGTGGCCTTAATCTTAGGTTTCCATACATAAAAAAAAAAAAAATTACTCAAGAAACAAAGGGAAGAGAACTTCTTGTATTAGTTCAAGCCATGCCAGTTGCATAACTTAAAGAAAATATAATGCTGCTATTTTTAATAAGTCCTCTCAAGCATAATCAAAATCGTGAATGGAAACATTTCCAACTTGCCAGCATCTCCCTTAGGGTTAGTCATGCTAGGAACATCTTGGCTGGCCCTTCACATTCCCTAGGAGAAGAATAAGACATTTACAGCCTTTTACCCCATCAATTCTAAGATAAGACTTAATTCATACTATGTCTTTGTAAAGCCAGATCCCATTGGACAGATAGCTCCACCTTTAAGAAACAAAGACTCTATTCTAGCTATAATTGTATCACATTAACTTGCCAGCCTACCAATTAATATCCAGCCAAATTAAAGCTTGGTGTGTTTCTGGCAGGTTTGTGACACCGTGGCACAAACCTACAATTTTAACTAATTATAGAAATTCTGGGCAGGAAGACTTTAGAAATGATGCTTAGCTTCATCCTCCTTTTTAAATGGTGAAACCACCCTAAGCCCACAGTTCTATCTTCCACTTGATCTGGCAGAGAAGAGACAATTTCCCCCAAGGATGATTATTCTCTGTGCAATTGGAATACGAGGTCTCTCATGTGTTTCTTCCTTTTGCTCGTGCTAGGGAGGGAACTGAAGATCTTCATCACCCTGGGCAAGAGCTCCGCCGTGGAGTGGTATCCCCAGCCCTTACTCTTTGTATCTTTGTGTAGGAAAAATGACTGTCTCCATTCTACAGAGGGGGACTAAGGGTCCGTAAAAATAAATTGATCTAGGACAAAGAAAGAGTACATTCTAGATTTGGGATCTAACACACAATGTCTTGTCTAATTCCAGAAAGTACTGCTTCTGTTATTTTCCCCAAGCTAATCAGCAGGGCTGGCTCTGCAGGCTCAAAGCTCTGGCTTACACACATCTCTTTCCAACTCTACATTTACTGATACTCCACGAACAAGTTGAAATTGGAAAAAATCATGGATTTTTAGCCTATCTGCTAAGTCACAGTAAATTTCAGCCATTTCTTTCTCCTGTATCTCGTGTGTGTGTGTGTGTGTGTTTGTGTGTGAGCATTTTGCTGGTAAAAGAACCTAGGACCTATGCATTCCAGAACAGTACAATCCCTGAGCTGTATTATTATTCTGTTGCTTCTCTCACATCATTTCAAAGCCTCCGTAGCTTCTGATAGTTTATGTACTTTTTATCTTATTTGAGGCTCTTACGTATTTCCTGACCCAGTGCTAGGACAACATTTTGTCTGAGGAGCCAGACTGGAAGTGTCTCTACTCATCTTTGAAGCTGCTTTTGCTCTGCTCCTCACAGCTGCTGAGCACTTACTAAGAACAGCTGAAACAGAAGGAACTGGCTACCGGCATTTGGAGTTCTATTCATTAAAGCAAATTTACCAAGTAATTATAATATTTCTTACATGAAGTATATGAAACAAATAGATTCTGCTCACACACATTGTCCATGTTGGTACTCTTATGGCAGAAACAAGTGGCTGTGCGTAAGTCTACCACAAGTGTACACTTCATGGATGGATACAGGCATGGGCCAAGCCCAGATTCCGAGGGAGCTGAGGTCTAGGCAGTTTAAAGGCAGGCTATCTTTTAGACAATAAATATGAAATTTCAAATGCGAAATTAAGCAAGAAGGAAAGTATTTATGTATGTTGATTAAAAAAACCACAGCAAGTTATAAATGCAAATTTTCTAGAAGAAATCGCATACAAAAAATCACAAAAATGTGAATTATAATGCACTTTTACAAATCTACTGCCCACCTCTTAGATTTCGGTTGCTTATATGGGAGAAACTGAGTTCATATTCTTGCTGTGTAGTGTAGCTGACCAGACTTCTCTCTGGTTCTTGGTGTTCAGAATGTATCAGTTTGGCTTAGTACACAAACACATTCATCTTGCTGGGGCTACCGTTATTTGTGCATTAACTACAGATGTTATTTTATCAAATTCTATGGAAATTTTATGTTCCTATTTTGCATAACTTCCTTCCAAAAAAATGAGGGGGGGGAGGGTGTAAGGTAGATTTGTAACTGTGTGCACCAATAAAGTGTCTAGCATGTTCTGCATGGAGAGAATTCACAGTTTTGATTAGGGATCCAGGAAATCATCCAGTTGCATATCTGTAAGCTTGGTGACAGAATAGGATTTCTATGAAAATTGCTTCCAGTTGTGTGCATTTCGTTCATCATTTCTCCTCTACTGACCACATACTTGCAGGGCTGGCATGGCATTAGTAATGCACCATGAGCACTGTCCCTGCAGGCTGACACGACTAAGTCTATGGTATACTTAGAAGTCCTTTACTCCTGTGAAGGTTGGCAATTGCGTGTCTATACTAATTGCACAGAGAAGCGATTGCAGATGTGTGTGTGTGTGTGTGTGTGTGTGTGTGTGTGTGTGTGTCACAAACTCTGAGTGAACCCATCTTCAACCCATGGTCTGATGCCATCCAGCAAGAGGTAAGTGAGATGCATACAGCTTGAAAAGAGGTAAATGCTGGTCTTCATCAGCTTGGCTTGAAATGTGTTACTGACGTATGGCTTGTGGCCACACTTCCCCTACACAAGTAAAGGCTCTGAAGGTTAGCCTGAATGGTTTTCATAGCAATTCTTGAGAGAATGGTTGTCTCCCTGTGCCATCTTTCCCAGCTGTTAAGAGAAACATTTGACCCATTCTATCCTGGACTGTGTCGCAGTCTTGGAGCAGGCTTTGAGTGTTGAAAATGCATCCTCCTCAGGGACTCAGGGCATATGACACAAACCAGCACTCTCCACGCCTGTCACATATTCTTTACTGAGAGTCCCCTAGGAATGCAGTTGTGCAATCATTTTTTTTTACTACCTTGAAAATATATAACTAATAAACAGCAATATTATCATCTAGAATTTTTCTCTTACTGAATTGATGAAGCCAATAATTTCTATGAATCTATAGTTTATAACCAGTGGCTTGCAGATGAAAAGAATCTGTATAAAAAAAAAACATTTTTATTCTTGGCTTAAATGGAAGAGTGATCCAAGGTTAGGATAAAGTCATAGAGGGAGGCTCAGTGGTAAAACAGGTGCTTATTACGCATGAGGTCCTGGGTTTGGTCCCAAGCATATCACACACACACACACACACACACACACACACACACACACACACACACTTCTAGCTATACTTGATTTGGTAATATGGCGCTCCTTCTTAGGAAGTGGACATCACATTTGTTTTAACTGGATGCTGCCCCTGTCAAGTCTCAACGTTGCTAGCACGGGTTTCAGGAGAATCCCCAGATCTGTTATTAAATACAGGCCTTCTTATCTAGGTTTTAGCTACGGGATCACTGGAAGACACCTGAGTGTTTACAGTGATAGGCACAGACCGATTGCCAGGGGATCAACTGCAACCAGTGATGGAGCTTAGGGGAGTAATTCTTGTTTTTAATTCTCCATTACTTAAAAATAACAAGGCCCATTTCAAAGCCCAAAACTTGCGAAGCCATAACTTTTCCTCATAAATCAAAAGTACAAAGAGAAAAGAGAAGAAATGAAGAGAGAAGAGAGAGGAAAGGGGGGCCGTTTTAAATGTATTAGCAATGCTGAGTATCCAGAATATAGTTTCAAATGGGCTCGCCTAGGTCACAAGGAGCAGTCTTCTGGCACATGCTACCTACCCATCAGGCAGTAAGTTAGGGGCTTTGTATCATTTCAAGATGGTAGCCCTGAGCTTATAGATGCAGAAAATCAGGGTAACAAACCTGCTCCAATCAGGAGCTGTGGGTAGGGTGACAACCAGAATCTGCCTCTGTTTCTAGATCCAGTAAGGACTGCTGTATATTACCTATTAGTAAACCCCAAGTTTTTCTCTTTTCTTGAAGTTAGGGGATTGATAAACACAAAATTATTTACTAGCTCAAAGAGAAAGATATATGCATGCTCTTTCTAAACAGACAACAGCACGAGGTTTTACTGAGTTTCTCAAATAAACAGAAATGTAAATTTCTTCTTTATACTTAAAAGCAAATTTGTTTTAGGCATTCAAAATAGATTAAATCACCCAAACTGGAAAATGACTTCTTAAATAGATTACGTTTAAAACTCTGGGAGAACAAAGAGTCAACTCTGCAAGAGAAGTGTGCTCTAGAGTTTCCATATAATGAGCTTCAGTTAACTTCATTAAGAGAGTAGATATCAGGTTAAAAGTCTTAGTAAATTGCAATTAAAACAACAACAGCCAACTCTGTACCTGTAGCAAACTAAATGATGATGATGATGATGATGATGATGATGATGATGATGATGATGATTTATGTGCTTTATATGTATTCTAAGGCCAAAAAGGAATTGAGGGAATTTTGAGCTAGCAGTGTACTATTGGTATTAATGGTCTTGTTATAGAAGCGATAAGATAATTATGAGTTCATTGCAAGACTGTAAAAGTAATCAAACATGTTGAAAATGTAATGTACCAGGATTCTCATTTCAAGGAAGGGAACTACAAACATGGAATGGTGGAAAGAAAAAATACCAAACTTCTCATTCCCCAAGTGAAGAACCCCAGGTTGTCATTGCTTTGAGTCCTACTCTGAGGATACTAGATATGTGTGCACATGCATGTGCACACACGGTAGTACAATATACAGATATAAGAGAACTGTGTGTGTGTGTGTGTGTGTGTGTGTGTGTGTGTGTGTGTGTGTGTGTTGAAACCCACTGAATATGCTAGAGGCACAAGACAGAAGTGTCTGCACACTTACCTAGATGTGCCACAGAGGATGTGCTCAAACTGCGGAACTCATGTCAAAGACAACTCAGCAAACTTTGTAGGAGTCTCGCTGATAGGGAAATCGGGGACTGTTTGAGACTCTAAATGATGAATGACAGAAATAGATTATAATAATACTAAATTGAAACAAGAATCAAAAGAGAAAATTTTTTTTGGTTTTTTTGAGACAGGGTTTCTCTGTATATCCTTGGCTGTCCTGGAACTCACTCTGTAGACTAGGCTGGCCTCGAACTCATAAATCCGCCTGCCTCTGCCTCTCAAGTGCTGGGATTAAAGGTGTGTGCCACCACGCCTGGCTCAAGAGAAAATTTTTTATGTATGAAGGAGTCTCAGAGATCTTTTGCTCAGACACACACACACACACACACGTATGTGTATGTGTGTATATATGTATACATACATTCATATATGTATATATACATATATTCATACATATGTGTGTTTATACATACACACACATATATGAATAAAATTCTTTTACATAAATCTGTACATACCAAGGTAAGTGCTTTGGATCATCTCAAGATGGTGGTGCTGAGCTTACAGATGTAGAGAAACAGGGTAACAAACCATATGTGTATACATGTGTACTGTACAGTATAAATATAAGACTTGTGTGTAGCATGCGTGTGAGTATGAGGGGATTTTATGCCTGTATGCAACCATGCAGAGTTCAAGGCAGAACGCTGTCTTCTTTCATCACCCACTGGCTGATCCTCTTGCAATGGAGTCTTTCATAGAACCATAACTTTGCTGTTTCAACTTGAGTGGTTGACCAGTAAGCTCTTGGAATCCAACTGGCTCTATCCTTCAATGCTTGGTTCATAGCCATTATGCATGGCCATGCCTAGCTTTTTACCTTGATGTTGGGAACTAGAACTAGTACCTTCACGCTTACAGAGCAGTTACTCTTACCCACTGTGTGATCTCCCCAGTCCCATACATATACTTGTCAATTATACATTAGTGAAACTAAAGGAAAAGAAGACTCAAATTAAAATGGGCAAGAGAGAAAAAATGCATTCAAACTGGTTTTGCACAATATTACAAAGGGAAAGAAAAAGAAAAACAAGACAAATCAATGCAAGTTTGAAGCAGAAAACCCAGATCTTACCACCACATATCACTAACCAACCAGGCCACAATCATCAAAGGGTACTAAGACCACTGAATAAAAAGGGAGGAATTAGCAATTCACAGTCTGAAAACTTCCCAGTGTATATTACAAGAAAGCCAAAGAGGGGAAACAGGTCTGTCAAATGGAACTCTCAGAGAGGTCCTAGCATTACTTCAACATCTCCAGCAATGGGACACACTGACACACTATGGTCCTCTGAGACCGACAACTATGGTCCCTGAGAAGGGCCACTGCAGGAGGAAGTGTTAGTCACACACCAGCAGCCTTTCAGTGATGCTCAATCCAGCTCTGCTACTAAATGTAGCAAAGCAGATAGAACCCACCCTAGTAACACTAATCTTAATCCTGGGGAGACCTTTCTGTTGCTGCTGCTGCTGCTACTGCCGCTTGAGTTTGACAGAAGTATTGACAGCAATTAGCCTGTACTGAGTTAGTTGCTCTCGCCGGTGTCTATGCCAAGGCTTATACCAATCATCTTTTCATAAATTTGTCAGTTAGATCATACCATCTCCAGGTTGAATCTCTCAGAGGATGCACCGTGGACTTGGTGTGATACCTTCAACGTTAAGGCCACATATTCACAGCAACAGTTGTTAAATAGAAAGCTGCTTTTTTGCCCTGTAACCTCCCACATGCCTCTAAGCTTATTTTGAAAGATAGCTTTATTTTGAACAAGTCCAGTGAAGTAATTGTTACTGCTTTTGACAATTCAAATAAAAGTGCCCGCCTTTCCAATGATAACCTGGAACCCTTTGATTCCTGTACTTTCTGGTTTATAGACCGTGGCACCAGGACATCAGATGAAAACAAAACACAAAGTTGAATGCCATCTCAAGACACAACAAATCCATTCATCACTCAGAGACTCCACCACATCACATCTCCATTTCCTCCTTAAAAAATCATTGCCTTTAAAATCTTTCAGCACATACCAGAGTAATCTGGGATCTCTCTCTCTCTCTCTCTCTCTCTCTCTCTCTCTCTCTCTCTCTCTCTCTCTCTCTCTCCCTTCCCCCTCTTCCCCTCTGAACTTGCTCATTTAAGGTCTATTTTTGTTCACCATCACATTTTGTGTGGGCCATATAATTTTTTAGTTGGTCATAATACTAAGAATATTATTATGTCATCTTATTGAACTCTACTATTATTAAATATTTGTTTACATTGTTTGAATGTTAAGATATGGATTGTAATTATCCATTATTACTTATTGGCAAAAAGATGGTTTCAATGCCATCCTTGTCAGAAAAACAGGTGTCAGAATTTTAACAGCAGAAAACATTAAAATCCTGCATGTTCTCCCTGCAAAACCCTTCTCTAGGCTTTCAAAGCAAATGAGAGAAACACTTGACTGCATAGGCTCTAACTTGGCAGCTGGAATGCTTCTGTCCCCCTCAAGAAGCAAGTACTGTGACACCCAGACTTCCCAAAGAGATGCTCTCTTGGTGTGTCTGAAACCTGCAGACTATTTCAAGGTTGGATCCCGGCCAACTTTGCTCCAACTCTGGGGACTGCTGATGAAGCTAAACTGCCACTGTCAAACAACCCAAACTCAGGTTCAAGGGAGACCCACATATCTCACTGCTATATACTGCTGTACTTCATAAGACTAGGGACGGACACAGACTGGGGCTACCTATCTGGCAAGATGCTAAGGGCTTCATAGGAATGATTATGTAAAGAGGATAGCTCAGAGGCAGTTCCTAAGAACCAATTAATCGTGAGAGTGAAATTCTCACTACACAGCACAGGTACCCAGACAGTACCAGTCTAGTGCTGTGTGTAGTATCCAAAGTGCCTTTCTATCCTGACCTCAGGGTCACAGTTGATGAAGTTCTTCTGTGAGCTTTGCCTCATAAGCCCTGCCTCAAACCAGCTTATGGGGGCAGAGCTCACAGACAGGTGTTCCACAAAATCTCTATAGAATAAACCAATTCATCACTCATGGACTCCACCACACACTGCTTCACCTCGGTGTTCTCCTAAATCTCAAATCTTTAGCATCTCTTTTTTACAAGTCTGTGCCCCATTTTCTAGAAGTAGACTGAGAAGCTAAAGCTGTACATTTTCCCCCGCAGTAGACAGGGTGAAACATTTTTATCTGATTATTAAAGACACTCATGACTCAGGGAATTTTGAGAATATCCCCGAGGTCTAACTTGGTCTCTTCTTTCCACCACTCCATGGCCGCACTCCCTACATTAATTCTGCAGTGGCATGTGTCTGGCCTGTTGCCTTTGTCTTCCAGCCTGTGATCCAGCCTCCTTAACGCTCTGGAGTGCTCTTTTGAAATCTACCAGTGTCATGTTCAACTCTGTATCCTGTTACATACTTAACAGGACGCTGAGCGCAGGGGCTGCTAAGTAAGTTTCCACTGAACAAATGAATGGGTAAGTGAATATCTGCTGACAGCCCAGGTCTTTGTCAGAATCCCAAAATAACTTTGCAGACTTGCTCGCTGTGACACACCGAGACTCCCCGAGTCTGTGGTCTTGGCACTGTACCTGGTGTAAGGGGAGCAACTCTGCCCTGTGAGTAAAAGTATTGTCTGCCATTGATAAAGTGAGCAAACCACAGTGCACTCCCATAGGAAAGTCCCAAGACAGAGAGCCCAGTCTGGTTAGTAAACATGCTTCCTTCATGTTTGTTTAATTTTCCAAGGAGTAGAAATCTTTTCAATATCAAATCGATTTGCTGTCTAATATGTAAATACTGTATAAGCAAAGTAAATATGTAAGCAAAGCTATAACATAGAGGCAGTGAGTATTTAGGGATTGAGTTTTGATGCCCATGTCAGGTGTTACAGCTTTGACTTTGATGCAGAGAGAGACTGACCCCTGGCACATGCTAGTACAGGCCAGGACAAACTCAGGGACCACAGCACACACTTCCTCTACCCAGTCAATATGTGAGCAGAGCACTCGGTGACCACATATTTCTTCCCCGAGTCTGAACATTTTCCAGAAAGAAACGCTTGAGTTGCAGTTAGCACAAGAAACTGAACAAGCTGTAATGGCCCTGAGATTGCGCTTGTGCCAGCTTGGAACCTGAGATTTCCCTGAGCCCTGAAACTCCTTTCATCTTGAAGCCAAGCCATAGTCCACCTGAGCCGTGCAGATCTCACTGGCCTGCATGTGCCCTTGATGAGCCAAGAGTCTCCCCAGAGGTTTTAGAGCTCTGAGCTAACAGGTGGTCAGAAATGACCATCTCCTGATCTCAAAACTATTGCGTTATAGTGAGCTTTCCTTCAATAGGAGCAACAGCAGAGACAAGAAGAAGGAAGAGGAGGAGCAGGAGCAGGAGAAGCAGGAGGAGGAGGAGGAGCAGGAGGAGGAGCAGGAGCAGAAGCAGGAGAAGCAGGAGAAGCAGGGGCAGGGGCAGGGGCAGGGGCAGGGGCAGGGGCAGGGGCAGGGGCAAGGGTTCAGGCACAAGAGGTTCCTGGAAGATTCCTAAGGTAAGGGCTACCTAGTGTGCTGAAGTAATGATATGGACACAAGGAGAGGATCAGAAGAGGGAAGGGAGATGGTCTGGAATGCACAGTAATTAGCATTTAATCATCAATTCAAATTTTAAAAAATTTCCATTAACACATGCTTATAATAAATAATCATGGGATACAGTGTGGTGTCCCTTCGATACATGAATATAGGATGCAATGACCAGGCCACTGTAAGTGGCAGGTCCACTCTCTAATTATTTAAACAATCACATTATTTAATTCTCCTCTATAGATGCTTAAAAATATTAAAGAAAGAATGAAAGAAAAGCATGCAATGCTTTTGGCAAAGTTCGTCTTTCCTTCATTATCTCAAACAATTCTTTCCTGTGATTAATAGGCGGAGCTGAGCAAGGTAGAGTGTGCTTCGGTCAGGCAGGACTGGGTGAGATAAATGTCAAGCAGAGAGGCCTGCACAGCATGGGGAATCTGAGCTTTGTCCTGGGACTCACCACAGTGAGGCAGTGGAGTGTGGGGAGCCTGGAAGGACATCTTCCACATGTGATGGCAAGCATGCTACACTTAAAGAAAATTAGTGATCCTCGGCTTATTAAAATCAGATGGAATCAAAACTCACGAACATAAATTCCAATGGCGAGATCTTTCTAGTCTCCATCCTTCCTTTTCCTCCTGTCATTTGCTAGACTATGAGAAAAGGTTGTTCACTGCTAGACACCCAGTGGTAAGCTAGCAAGGAGCCTGGCATAAGGTAGGCTGTGATCACACGCTGTTGGGCAAATGCAGGAGCCAGAAGCTCATGTGTTTACTCCTCACAGACAGATGATTTCAACATTTTTTTAAAGGCATAGAAGTTTTATGTTTATAGTCATGCATATACTATGTCCACTAGAGACAAGGTTAAAAAAAATAAATAAAAACTTCTGTAAAAATGCTAAAGGAATAAGCAAAGAAAGATCTCACGTTAGAAGGCTGCATCTATGTACATGTTTGGGGAAGAGTTGTCACAGTTGGATGTGGTTTAAGCTGACCTGGTTTGAAAGTTTGGTGCTCAGCATACCAGTGATGAGGTGGGGGGACCTTTAAGAGGCGGGACTTATAAGAAGGTAGTTAGGTCAGGAGATATCGTTTTTTTAGAGGGATGAGTGCTAGTCTCAGGAAGTGAGAGCCTAATGATCCTGGGATGCTATGAAGTGAAGCCATGTGGTTCCTTCTGCGTGAGTCTGTTTCTGTTTCTTTCTCCTGCTATGACACAGCTGGAAGGTAGGGTGCTTATTCAGAGGCGGAACTAATGGGCCTGAACAAAGTTTGACTTTTGGCCTTCAAAACCTCTGAGCTAAACACAAAGTATTTCCATTATAAAATCCTTAGTGTCCAGTATTCTTCAACAGCAAAAACAAGACTAACATAGGAGAAAGGTGTGGTTCAAGTATGAGAAGGGAATTCTGACTTGCATTGTCTCTCTCTATCAAAACTTCATATTTAGGACACTGGATGATGGAGAACGCTTCCTTGATGAATAGGGTTCATTTCTACTCAAAGGAAATCACAAAAACAGATGTATATGGAAGAAAGTAACATACAGTATTCAAGGTAAAGAACACTTTGGGACAAATGATAAAAGAACCCCCCCCCCAAATAGATATTGCTAAACGCCACAAAGATAATATGGTAGATTTCTGTGTGCACTCAGAGCAAAGGGTGTATACAGAATTTTATCACTGAAAGAGAAGTCTTGAGCTGCCTCTCTCAGGCATCTGTTTATATCCATAGCTTACAGTGATTCCATGTATGGCGGATATTTCATTGCTTATATCAGGAGCAAACAAACTACCTGGCAAGGCAGAGAAATGAGAAGCCAAGAGACAAAACCTCTGTGGCATCCACACAGTGTTAGGAATTGTTTTTAAATTGCTGTGTCACAGCACCGGGCTGTGACAACCGACAATTAAAGCTTTGCCATCTTATGGAGAGCTAGGAGGCAAACCCAGACAACTGACACAGACATAGCCTGACACTGTTTACCTATTTATTAAGAAAAATGCATTAATGTTATCTTCAGCATCAACATGGCACTGTGTCCATCAACAGGGCTGTGTCCCTTAGCCACTGGCATAACTCAAAGACCAAAAGATTCCCATTAATAACGGTGCATTGTAGGAGAAAACCTTATGGTGGTTTAAATAATTCTGACTTTAATGTCTGCAGAGCACACGTTTACTTCCTGACCATTCAAGGAAAAGCTAGCAGGCCATCTAGTTATGGAGTCTGTCTTTAAAATTATTAAACCAAAACAGAATAAACTTGCCTTCCATAGTACATAAGTTACATTTTGAAATAAAATATTCAAAAAATATCAGGGAGAGGGATCTCTAAATATAAACCAGGGTAATTCACGGTTGATTTTAAAAACAGTAGGAAGAGTGAGGATCTGAAATGTCTGGAAATACAGGTTCTACTTTTTGAAGAATAATTCAGAAGTATTGCTTTATACTTAGAGGTCATATGCTTTAAATAAGTGTCTGGAGACAGAACAAATATTCTACATAATATTCTACAATTTAGGTTTCACAGAGGCTGAACAAAAAATGTTTACACTGTTGCTTTGCCCTATATGTATACAATGTATAGTACATTCCAGAAACAACTGAACTCTTACAACATATAGAGAAACACAAAATTCCAGCAAAACAGTTCCTAACATTACTCTTATTTTTTATGAGATATTCCAAGCACGGACCCACGAGAATGGACAAGAACCTTGTAGCAGGCACTTTGATCCCTGGTACCTGCCCATTGCCATGTTTATGAATTAGTGTGAATGTCAGAAATAAGGGCACAGGCCTGTATCAGGTGAACATACATAAGGCTGCTCTGCTAGAAGTAGATGCTTAGAACCGGTGCTTTCCTGAAGGCTTGACCCAGCATGGAACTACAAGAAGGTTGCACAATCCTTTAAGATGTGGGGTCTTGTAAGAGGATTTCAGTTTCCGGGATGAGTTGTGGGCAGGAGACAGCGGGGGCCCAAGTCTTTTCATTGGTCTTTTGTCTGGCTATGATTTTATTTTTTCAAATATCCCTACCATGGTAATGCTATATTCCACAGGCCCAAAGCAATGGGCACAGTAGATAGAATACTTCACAAGCATGAGCCAAACTGTGCTAGGTGTTGTGCTGAAGTTATGAAAAGTTGAATTACTTCCCCTCATTGCTATTAGAGATATATTTTCTCTAAATGTGAAGATGGGGAAAAGACAGAAAGAGACAGAAAAAAAATCAAAGGAATATTTCTTTCTACTACTTAGAAAATTATAAAGAGCCTCATTGGGCATGTCTTTTAGTCTTAGTCATGTTTAAAAATAACCAAGTATTGAGTTTCTCTTTCATTGAATAAAAAGACAAGATAATTGACTTAAGGGAAAACATTAAGGTATAGCTTTAGAAACATGGTAAGGACACTGACCTTCCAAATAAGCTATAGTGTAGGTTCATAGCTCTTAAGATAGATGAATACCACCAACTTTGAGTGGAACAACTTTTCTGTTTTGTTTTTATTTTATATGTTATGAGAGATTTGACTGTGTGCATGTATGAGCAGCACTACATGTGCAGTCCCTGCAGATGTCAGGAGAGGACATTAGATCCCCTACAACTGGAGCTTTGTATGGTTGTCAGGCACCATGGGGGTGCTGGGAATTGAACCTGGGTCTTCAGGAAGAGCAGCTCGTGCTCTTAGCTGACAAGCCATCTCTCCAGTTCCTTAGTAGAACATTTTTTTTCCATACTTACATCATGTGTTTTACCTTTTCACGGTTTCACCAAATGTCTTTCTAAACTACAAGACAAACAGTACTGTTATAGAGTATGAGCTCCCAAACTATTAGTTCTTCTGAGCATCCTAATTCAGGCCCTTGTTGTCTCTCCCCACCAATACCTACAACTGCTTCATGTGTGTTTTCAACTGCTGAACAGCTTGTGCTAATGGATTCTGGGAGGTATTATCTTTCCAAGTGAGTACTTTTGGGACTCCCATTAAGGCCCATATTCCTAAGAGCGGGGGCTTTAGATGACTTGTCTGAGCAGCCAGAAAATTGGGCACCGTGGTTATTACTGTAGCGCTTCCTCTCTTCTAAAACGATACCATCACTTGATACTCTAGTTACCTTGTCATCAGTGTCATTTGCACATCTGCTTAGCAGCTAGAGGAGGAACCCTCTGAATACTAAGACGTCTCACCAATTTCTCAAGTCCTATATATACCAAACCCCAACAGAGATATAGAAATTACACCTGAATGAAATAGTGAAAGGTACTAGAAACTGTAGGACTGCAATAGTGCACTTGTACAGCTTTCAGTGTCACTCTTCTGTTGAGGACAGCATCAGACAATGCGCTGTGCTCTCTCTGGACTAACATCTCCGATGACAGAGAGGATTGAGGATGCTTAAGAGAGTCCTTACAGTTTCAACAGTTATGTTTTTATAGGAAAACAAGAGTTATAAAGTGTTTAATAACAGGACTCTCTTATCTTCTGTTTGCTAACCTTGATAGTCTAAGGGCCCATCTAACAGGGTCTGGTGTAGAATAGGCATTCAATAAAATTTTGTTGAGGAAATTACTAAAGCAATGATCTTCTCCTGTATAAATCCATAGAAAAATGGAAACGATTTTATTCGGCTAGAACTGCTATAGATAAGCCCGAAGCTGGCTGTAACCCACGTCAGCTGATGCTACACAACTCTGAAGACCATTTTAAAAATGTCAAAATGAAGTAGCACAATTGGGACCACATCTTTCAGGAGCTGACGGGTTTCTCCTGCTTCATGCTGCTGTTAGAAGTTGCATCATACATCCTAAGTTGAAAGAAAACACCTAGAAAAATCCATACTCTGTCTTTAGAATGTGAAAGGAGAGTCAAATGTGCATCAGAAAGGTACTTCCATCAGGGATTGTTCAAATTGAGTGTGATTCAGACCAGACACTGTCAGATGAGTTCAGGAAACTCCGCGTGCACATTGGTGTCTGCCTCTGCATCGCTTCTCTAACCTCACTAGCCCCTTTGTCTAATGTGGGGGGAGAAATCCCCCCTCCCTTATGTTTCAACACTTGTGGCTTCAAGTTATGCTCACTCAAAGAAAGGCACAGTCACCCAAGAGAAGGATGAAGAGAGAAGCCTGGGGTGAAGAGAGAAGCCTGGGGTGCGTCTCCAGAGAAGCCTGGGGTGCATCTCCCAGCTTCTCTCTTCGTGGCTTTCTACAGTGATATCATTCTAGAAA
Source organism: Mus pahari (assembly GCF_900095145.1). Lineage (NCBI taxonomy): Eukaryota > Metazoa > Chordata > Mammalia > Rodentia > Muridae > Mus > Mus pahari. The sequence goes on from NC_034592.1 coordinate 63,622,215, forward strand.
GTCATCTCCTTTTGAACAACCTTGGTTCTAGCCTCCATTTTGAGTTTTAGTCAATAGACACGGCAGTTACACCCTCTCTTTCCTTTCCCTTTCAGGAACGGGGGGGGGGATCTACTACATCTGGGGTTGATATCTGATCTTTTATTTTTTTAAATATATCACCCACATCTCTGTGCAGAGATCCATTAAATTCTGTTTGAAAATCTGAACTGATTATGTCTTGAATGTTTGCTCGGATGTGTGTCTAATACATCATAGAATAGATTTAGGCTTTGCTACTTTGTATAAGATTTAGAACTGACATAGCAGGAACAAATCAATTATCAAACCATCTCTATTTTCCCCAGTGCCTTACAGTATCCCAAATGACCCAAGAGAGCCATAAAGAAAGAGAAATCAAAAGCTAAAAAAAAAAAAAAAAAGTGACTGGCAAGGGCAATTGTTCCCCAGCTACTAAGCAAATTCTGAGGTGCCTGGGCCCTTCCCACATTATCTCAGGCCACTCTATTCTTTCTGAATGAATAAAGAATAATTGCCAATGCTTCTTCAGAGCGTTTTGAAATATTTCCACAGAAAATTGCAAAGTGGCTAAGAATGAGCAGAATTAAAAGCAGTTTTTTAAAAGAAGAGGTCACGGGTCTGGCTCTACTGTAATTTGTGAGTAAATTACAGAGGAAGAGCTTGGATTGCCAACAGAAGTGCGAGCATAATCAAGGGCTAGAGCAGTGGGATTTACGTGACCACGCACCCAGGAATGGATTAGAGCCTGTCACCCGTTCAGTGTCCTTGGCCACCCAACTTGAAACAAAAGGTAACAGGGTCAACGATAGAAAGAAAATTGTGCTCTGATTCCAACTCTCCTGGGTGAGACATCTTGCTTAAGTCACTACCCTTTTTCAAGTGCACAAAAGACACCATTTCAATGCGGTGTTTCCGAGTTCCTGTGTGGGAGCATTGCTCTAAATAATTGGGGGAATGCTTTCAGCTCTCAGGGTTTGGGAGATTATTTCACCTCTCACTGGTCAAAGGAGAGCCATTTCAAATCTTAACATTTTCCTAAAATCTTTGGCTTCTACTTTGGATTCTTTTGCAGAAATGGCAGTGGGTAGTCCTGAGACCATTATGCATGCATTAGAGGACGGCTATTGTGGACTTGAACTTTCTAGCTAGCACTTAATAGGTATGGCTACTTAACCCAACTTTTCAGTCTAATGGCTTCTTAAAGTCAAAAAACATTCCCCCAATCCTCTTAGACTATAACATTTAAAGAATGTGGAGACAGAATCTGTGCCAGTATGTTTTATAATAAATGAATTCCCTGGTTTCTCATATGGTTTTGAAATTCAGAGTTGTTGTGTCTACCCAGAGAAACCCTGATCTCCAGCTCCTTGGAAAGCTAAGATGCCGTAAGTATTGTCACATGGGTGCTGTTTTACACTCTTCTATCTAGAGGGCCATTTCTGCTAGATAAATCTGTTGCTTGCACACAACATTCTCTTAATTTTGATCCCCAAATGGCTGCTTTCTCCTACTAAGGCAAAATTTACAATGCCATACTGTGCTACAGAGACCGTCTCTCCATGGCTGATTATTATTAAATGCCTTTCTCATAGGAAAGTCAAAACATGGTTGAAGAGATAAATTACCATCAAATTAGATAGGCCAATAGGAAGCGAGAATACATTAGCCCACTCAGATGGGTTATCCTATCTGCCACATCACAATGCTTATGATGAATTCACCTTCCTTTCCTGCTGGATTTTCATCAGTGGAAATGACAGTATTAATTTTATGAAGCAAAAGAATGCAAACTAACTCAGAAACAATATTGGCAAGTAGGCATCACAAATACAGAATAAGCATCAGAAGAAACAGCAAGGAGAGAAAGGAAGAGGGGGGAAGTGTTTGTAGACCTTCAAGAAAATGGAATCTTCTGCAGGATTACATCAAAACTAAAATTCATCTACCTCATAAGAAATCTCACGTTTACACTCTTTCTTTCTTTCTTTCTTTCTTTCTTTCTTTCTTTCTTTCTTTCTTTCTTTCTTTCTTTCTTTCTTTTGTTTTTTGTTTGTTTGTTTGTTTGTTTTTTGAGACAGGGTTTCTCTGTGTAACCCTGGCTGTCCTGGAACCAGGCTGGCCTCGAACTCAGAAATCTGCCTGCCTCTGCCTCCCGAGTGCTGGGATTAAAGGCGTGCGCCCCCACTGCCCCCCCTTTTTTCCCACTATTTCTTTTCAATTAACTTTTAAATCCTGTGATTTAACGCATTCCAGAATACCTAAAAACAAAGACTATCTCGATAGAGTAAGGTAATTCTGATTATGAAAAATGTGACCAGTAAATAGTACCTATATCTATATCACAAAAAGAAAGAAAACTATGTTACAGCTGAATGTGATGTTGTATGTGAAGAAAAGATCCCAAAGAATTCTAAGGACCAGAAGCAGAAGCAGAAGACACTTCCAGAAATCACAGTACATCTAGAGATTCTGACAGCTTAATTAGGTTTCATTCTCCTTTAGGTTATGTCAATAGGAATGTGTCACTGGCTTTACAAAATTTTAGAAATATATCTTTCATTGCACATAGTATTAACAGTTTGGAAGAATCTCTGTCCTCCATGCATACTGATACTTTTAACTTCCTCATATAATCTTCATTTTTATGGGACCTTAAAAACCTGTAATCAATATGAAACAACACAATACGCAACATTTCATTCCTTTTACTAACTCACACATAGGATTGTGCTTGATTATACTACTAATTGTATGCTACATAAAAAAAGCGTTTTCAGACAGATGTTATTTTGATTAATCCTTATGAGCCTTGGAGTTAGACTAAATGGACATTATGATCCCCAAGTAATCTAAACACAAAGAAAGACTCAGAGAGGTAAGCAAGTTGCCAGCGGACCCAGGATGAGCTTCTCCCTCTTCTGTTTCACTCCTATTTAAGGAAGAGTTAAGTGCCAACATTCAGACCTTACTTAACAGAACACAAGTGCTGCTTTTTACACAGATTTCCTAAACCAGGCACAGAGCTGAAGGCATTTACAAACAACACGGAAAAGAGTCACACTCCACAGGCTTACAGCCGCCTTCCTTTCTTACCTTCATCTACAACAGTGTCTTTTTGGTTGTTGTTTTGTTACATGACATCCCTCCTAAGGAACCTTCTTAGACACATTGTTTTTCTTAAGCATCTCCCATGAAATTGAAATGCAGCACACACATCACGTGTCTGTTCTTATGCATGTTTGTATGTTTCACATGCAAGCTTTACAGATGAAAAATGTGAGACTTTCTAGAACTTCACCCCTCAAGTGAATTTTTGCAACTGTGGGGGTAATGTCAACACACAGGTTCTCTCTCTGTGTTCCTCTAAGCCTCATACCCACCTACAGGCTATTGCTAATAACTGTGGGATCATGGCTTAGGGATTTTGGCTTTCAGCTCAAGTTTTCAGTATGCTTAAATGCAGGTGTGTGGAAAATCTGGCCGATCCACTGTAATCTTTTAGATCTTAGCACAAATATGTAAATAAGAGAAAGCATGTTGACAAGGGATAGGAGAATATAGGGATGTTCAACATGGAACAGAGCCTTGGAGAAGGGAGCCATTGGTGCCAACATGCTAGGTCACAGCTGTTCTGCAGCCTAGTCCTATAACACAAGCAGCCATGTAAGAGAGGATGCTAGCTTCCATTCACTAAGAACAAGGAAACTTAGTCATAAGCTACCTCAGTGACCATCCCCTATTGATTGTTGTGTAAATATTAGGCTTCCTGCCTATGAAGACATTTACTGTTTGGGTCCATTCATGCCTGTTTGCATATTACCAACTGCTACGTGGCCAAGAATAAGTGAGTTTATGTAATGTTCCAGACACTGCACCACCCTGTGGCTCGTTTTAACCAAGGTATGAATAGAAGATAGAAATGAATTCACAAATGCTCCTTTCACAGACAGTATAAAATAAAACCTTTTACTCCCAGAGGTCAATCTGCTCAACCATTGAAGTAATAACAGCTCACAACTATAATTCAGAGTCAGCCCTGGTCAACTCAAAATTCACACAGGAAAGTTATTCACTCCTCTTACTGGAAAACTGATGCAAATAACTTCTTATAACCCATGATGCATCAGTAATCTTAGAAAATGTGGCAAATCCAGACAGAAGACAATGGTTGATGATTTCCTAAAACAGATGCCTATTATCGATCGTTACTGACTTACAAGGTACAATATTCCATGTGACACTCCATAAACACAGTCCGTGTAATCCTTACAGCAAGCATCCATGTTTGTCTCCTCATCTCTAGAGGAGATGCACGCAGAAAGGACAGGTGATTTTCCTGACACTCCCTAGAAGCTGAGAAAGGACCCAGACTCCTGTCACCACATGTTCCTTGTTTATCACCTTTGCCACCTTGATATACATATCAGCTCAAGTTTACAGGTTTCTAACAGTCAAATAAATAGCGGAAACTGCAGGCAAATAAACAACAGATCATGAAAATGAGATGAAACTATTTTGAGATTTTTTCAGGTAAGAAGTTACTTTAGAGATGGATGATCTGAGCTGCAAATCCCCTATAACAAATGTCTCTGAGGTGGGTATTGCCCATACTTTTCTGACTTTGATGGCTTGAGGCACACATGCATTAGGGCTTTTGGAAATGAGTAGGAAAATGGTGACTGCTTTACAAGCACAACTGCTCTTCCCGAAGCTCAAGTTAAAATGTCTAAAGTATTCTACATATGTGCACCCTACCTCTACATGAGAGGAACAGACAGAGAGGGCAGAGCAGAACAGCAACAAGACAGTGAAATTGAAGAAATGATTGTAAGAAGGTTACACCCAGTGGGTAGAAACAAAGTGTAGAACTAGGCTTAAGACACAGACTCCAGACTCTAAAGCAGTCTTTATCTTCATTTTTAGTGTGCTTTCCCAAGTAGGTTAGGCTTGAGATCACAACAAAAAACTGAACCCCCATATCTGAACATTTTGACGAACTGTCAAATGACGAAGCGCTAGCATAGGTAACTGGAATCCAAATGCATCATCAAGCATTCCTGATGGAAGCATTCTTCATACTTCCAGAGCAGAAGCTGGAGTTGCTCCAACACATCAGGTCTTATAGGCGACTGCTGATGTACCACTGTGAAGCCTAATCGCTACAGACGTCTTCTTCACTCCATCTCCTGGGGGCAGCACATGCTTATGTAGCCTTTATTATCTGATATAATTTGCTAGGAAAATATTGATTTTCCAAATAAATATTCCAAACCATAAAATTCAGCCAGTTTTACAGTGTTAACTTGAAAATAACAGAAAGTTACAAATGGAGCATTTTAATATGTTTATGAAGCATCCAGTGAAGTTCTAATTTAATTAGACCCTTCTCTGCAGTGAGAAAACCACCTATAGCACATGTTCTTAGGAGATCCTCAGCAGATTCTATGAAGGCCAACGCATGCTGATGTGAAAGTTTAGAGCAGTTTTAGGTTATGTATATACAGTTTTGAACATCACTAAACCTGTACAACACATTACTTTTTAATGTTTCCCTATTTGAAACTAATTTCAATGCTGACAAATTGAGGTTCCATTTACATTTAATAAGTCAGGCATGCAACCCACTCCCCTCCGCAGACACTCCAGAGCTTGTCAACTATATATATATATATATATATATATATATATATATATATATATATATATATATATATAGAGAGAGAGAGAGAGAGAGAGAGAGAGAGAGAGATATGTCATTTTTACATTTATATCTTGAGGACTTTATTGTCTCTAACAAATATAAATGAAATCCCAAAATGTTACGTTCACTGTAATGGAAATCTTAAAAATACAGCTCAAACACTAAGCACAATTAGAGATCACATTCCTAAGGTTGTCTAAACTTTTAAATCTTATCACCGAAAATCTGGCAGGATACTTGGTACTAATTATTATAGCCCTGTCTAGCACTGCTTGAGACCCTACAAGCCTGGGAAATAAAAGCAAAGCAAGGTACAGCGACAGAGCCGTCTCCCATCACATCAGAACAAAGCGCCAACCATCTGTGAGCTCCATCGCTTACCTAGGAGCATGTTTCCTAAGGACAGTCAGTTCAGCCAGGCGGTAGCTTCTGTCTAGAGAATGCATCAGGAGAGGAGAGCTGAGGCTTGTGGAGCTGCCCCCCAGTGGGTACAGACCAAGCCTTCACAAACTTGTCCTTATACCCTAAGCCTGCCGGAGGAGGACTGGTCAGACTCCACTCACTCCCTGTGTACCTTGCTTGAAACTAAGAAACAATACAGTGACTGTCAGGGGACGGCGCCTCCTCAGTCTTCAGAGCCAAAAAAAATGATGGAAAAGTAGGTTACCTCTCCAGAGTTTGAGGCGTGCATTCTGAAGCGACCATGATATTTCTTTAAAATTCCAAGTAATGTTTAATACTCGGTACACAAAGAAAAAAACTTAAACCTCTGCAAATAAGCTTAGGATACAGTTTTAAAATGGAACTCTTTTCAGAAAGCACCCCCCTTTGCTCTGCAATAACAGTTTACTACAATTTAAAATACATTTCACTGTGCAGTAGAAAGAAATTCTGCCATAAAAGAAACTGCATAGTTAAAAGGAAGACTGGTTATTAATTTGTTTCATTCACTGAGGATAGAAACAATATTTATTATTTGCTGTTATGAGCTTGGATCACCAATGACATTTCAGCTTCACAATAGATTATTTTTGACTTCAAAATGGGAAGGTAATTATTTCTGAAATAGGTTTCTCCTGATAGAACAACCCTTACAATTTAAAATAAGAACATTTTAGGGAATGTGTTTAAAAATATATAGAACGAGGGAAGGAAAAATTCTCCTTTATTTCTATTTTTTCTATTGGATTTGTATTGAAATTTAAGGAAAAGCATATCTGGACCCAAAGAAGAAACCGAACAGGGCAGCCCTCAGGAGCCAGATGTGATGGGTGATTCTATAAACTCTTTTTTTTTTTTTTTTTTATCGTAATGAACAAAATAACCTGTCTATTTTATATTTATCAATTGTATAATTATCTGCTCTAATATGCTCTCTGTTGCTAGGATAAAGACCATAACCAAAAACAACTTAGGGGAGGATAGAGTTTATTTTGCTTACACTTTCACATCATAGTTCGCCATCCCATTATCTAGATAAAACAGGAACGAAGGTGAGGCAGGAACCTAGAGGCAGGAACCCAAGCACAGACCACGGAAGGATGCTGCCTCCTGGCTTGGTCCTGAGGCTTGCTTCATCCTGCTTTGTTGTCCACCCGGGAGCAACTGCTCAGAGTTGCCACTGTCCACGATGGGCCGGACCCTCCCACATTCACCATTAATCAGGAAATTGTCACACTGAGTGCTCACAAGCCAATCCGACGGAGCCAATTCTCCCGTTGTGTTTCCTCTTCCTAGGTGCCTCTAGTTTTGTCAAATTGACAAAAACCAACCAGCACATTATCCCATTATTCTCCAGCAGACACCACTGTTTGCACATTACAACGGCAGAAGACGGTAGGGAAGTGCCGCCCTCCTGTATCCCACAGTATCCCACACAATGAAGCCCTCAAATATCTATTCCTGTTTCCATTAGTCTCTTTCCTTTTCTCTAAGTGTCAGAAAAAAAAATCAGTTATTTCTCTAATACGCCTCAATGGTACATTCACTTCCATTTGGTATACATAATCTCTAGCTGTTTTATTTTGGTAGAAACAAGGTTAAAAATTTTAAAAAAATCTAAAAAACAAAGCAAAGTCTGAAAACAGTGTAAGAAGGAAGGAAACTTAGATTGTAAAGTTAAGTAGGATGATGTCACAAAATAGGATGCTTTGGAGCAAAGAGGCAGACAGAGATGGCTGAGGTTGACAAGGCTTGTTGCTTGCTGTTACGAAATGCTTGTGTATCAGATGAATATTTGAACATGACTCATTGAGAGACAAAACAAATTCTAGATTGATTAAACCGGGTGCTGACTAGAAGAAGAAGCTGTTTGTATTAACAAACATTTGTAAGGAGATGACAAGGAGGTAAGCCCTCTTTTCTTACCTATGACAGTTCATTCATGTCAACCTCGTGGTTCTCCCTTAAGTGAATGGGAAGATCTCAGAGGGCTTTTATTTTTATTTTTTATTTTTTATTTTTTTAGGTTTCTGAGGTATATCCCATGTTTGTTTCTGATTCAGTCTATCTGCAGGGAAGCTTGAGAATTTACAAGCACAAGAAGTTCAGAGGTGTGATGGTTAATTTGGGGGTGCCAACTTGCAAGATCCCTGGAACAGTAGCAGAGCGTTACTTCTTTCTGGGCCTGCATCTGAGAGGGTTTCTGAGGAGAATCTGTGTGAGTTGGTAGACTGTGTGGGCAAGATCTGCCCCTCTCTCAAGATGGGTGCCACTCATCCAACTTGGCTAGGCTTAGATCAAATGAAAAGGGCAGAGGATGATGAATTAGCGCCTGCACCCCACCCCTCAGAGCTCTGACCATCTTTTCTACTGCCCTTCGACAAAAGAACTCAGATTTTCTGGCCTCTAGACTCTGGAACTTGCACCCCAGTTTCTCAGTACCTGTCCTGGGACGGTGAGCCGTATCAGCTTCTTTGGTTCTGGGGTCCTTCACTACAGACTGAGCCGTGCTCTTTCCTCCTCTGCCTCTCCAGCTGTGTAGCTGGAGCTCCTCTTATAGCAGGCTTGTAAGGGGATCTGCAGTTTCCTCTCAGACCAGTTCCTGGAATATACTTCCTCATGTCTACCTATGTGTGTATCCTGTCTTCTTGTGTCTTCGTAGATCCTGACCACAGACTAGTCAACGCTGGTACCTTTGGTACCACACTTTCAGGACCATGGCTCTGGCTGTCTAGGTAACACTGACACTGAGAAACGAACAGTTTGTACCATGAATTAGTATTACGTAGATTCCCAGATCTTCCCCCACATTTTCTGCGGTGCTGATCAGGGTGTATGCACGATCAATCCAATCATATAATAATTGTTCATAGGGTAGCAGTACACACTACCTTCTTCAGGTGAGTGATATTTTTGAGTTATATAATGTATTGAGCTCAACTACCATTTTAAAGTATTTTTAAAATTATAAATTAAAAAAAAATCCATCAAAACCTGTAGTATGATTTGACTTTAAAAGTAAAAGCTGTTACACGGGAAGATGGCATATAACAGGTGTGGGTTTAGGAAAGCAGCTGTTGATCAGGAGAGGAATGACAGCAATTTCACATTGTCAAGCAAAATGGCAATCAAATGTATCAAAGCCCAGAAGAGAAATGGCCACCTTGGAAACAGCTGCAGCATATACAAGTTTTGTTCATTACAGGCTCAGTAATGCAACTACAGGCAGAAGTTACAGCCAACCCTTTTAATAAGTTTCAATATTAAAAGTTGCTGATGTGATTCCAAGATGTAAAGAATATTCTTTATGATCTTGTTGGTGTTTTATTGCCATGGTCCTCGCCCAGGCTCCTAGACTCAGGAACTCCTGAGTCTTTTCTGGAGGTTGTACCACTGCATCTGTGGATCTCTGTTGGTGCAGTCTTAGCAAGTGCATAAGGTCTTTCCAGGTGCCTGACGTTAAGTGTACAGTAATTTCAAGGAAGAACTGAACGACCACTCACTGGAGCCTGCAGAGCAGTTTGAAAGGCAGGTAGGACACACTTGTCTCTGGTTTGTACTTTATTTTCTCCTAATCTATTTACATAAATTGCTCTTGTCTGAAAAATAAGAGATTACACATTGTATCTCTTCTCCCTGTGTCTTTTATTGCAGCAGCATTTGCTTTTATATTTATTAATGTTTATGTTCTACTTTTAATTCAATTTTGATAGGCTTTTCCTAGTTTTCAAGCTGCATTCGTGGCTCATTTAATTTTAATTTTTGTCCTTTTATATTCAAAACCATTTAGGAGTGCAGTATTGACAGGAGGCTTTCCCTTCCATTAACTTTTACATAATCTATCATTTTAAAGTTCCCTCCTTTTCTCCTTACATGATAGCTGAAAGTCTGGAGAGAAAGAATGAAGATGTCTGTGAATTCCGTCTTTAGTGTTAGTAAGCTAATTCACCTTACATGAGCTATGGCATTGGCTCCTGAGGCCCAAACCAACAGGAAAGACAGCATTTGAAACCACACATGTAAGGTTTTTGAATTTTTTGACCAATTAACTATTCACTACTAATATCACTATCATGACTTCCCTTTCTTCTTCTCTGTGGGAGAAGGGTCATATGTGAAGGTTCAGAGACATGACATCAGGTGTGCTGCTCCTGCGTTCTCTGCTTATTCTTACATGGCAGCTCATCATTGAGTCCAGTGCTCACAATCAGCTGGCTGGGTGGTCACTGAGCTCCAGGTTTCTGCGGCAACACCTCCCTCCGCTCCAGGCTGGGGTTCCAGGCACTCACTGCCATTCTGAGCTTTTAACAGGGGTCTGGGGTTTGAAACCATGTCCTCATGCTTAGGAGCAAGTGCTCTTAACCAGTGAGACCACCTCCACAGCTCCCCCAGTGACCACCTTCCCAGCCCCCCCATGACCACCTCCCCAGCCACCCCCCAGGGACCACCTCCCCAGCCCCCCAGTGACCACCTCCCCAGCTCCCCCAGTGACCATCTCCCCAGCCCCCCCCAGTGACCACCTCCCCAGCTCCCCCAGTGAGACCACTTCCCCAGCCCCCCCCAGTGAGACCACCTCCCCAGCTCTCCCAGTGACCACCTCCCCAGCCCTCCAGTGACCACCTCCCCAGCTTCCCCAGTGACCACCTGCCCAGCTCCCCCAGTGAGACCACCTCCCCAGCCCCCCCCCAGTGACCACCTCCCCAGATCCCTCAGGAGACCACCTCCCCAGCTCCCCCAGTGAAACCACCTCCCCAGCTCCCCCAGTGAGACCACATCCCCAGCTACTCCATGCCCCCATTACCTACCCATGGAAATAACGAGTTGTCCTATTGACACAGTTTCTTAACTCCAGAAACTAACTTTCCACATTTTTCTGTGTGGTATATTATTAATCACCACATTTGTGATTTTTTAATGGGAAAAAATATGCTTATCACTTACCTACTAGCACAGTTGTAAGTTATGACTTTGTAAACATTTTTTTTAAAAATCATCTCTTGAAATAACTTGTCCTTATTTAAAAATTATCATCTAAAAATAAAAACTCAGGGCCAGCCAAATGGCTCAATGGGTGTGCAAGCCTGGCAGAACCCATGTTAGTGTGGAAGGATGGATAGCGGTGACTCCACAGGACTGTTATCCAACCTCCACATATGTGCCGGATGTGTATGTGCATGCACACATAATTGAAAAACAAAAAACAAAAGCAATGGGCGCTACTTTAAAAATAAACAAATGAAAACCATGAGCTGGACCAACCAGCACTAACTGGGAACAGCTATGCCCCAGAAACCCTTCCGGAGGTTGGTGGTGCGGTCTCACTGAAGCCACCATACAGATGGATTAGCCCAGGCTGTGCTAACAAGGAGCAAGCTGAGCAAGACTCAAATCTGTAAAACCTAATGCTCCTGCCAGGCTCCCACTGTGCAAAACCTGTCAATTGGCACAGCCAACTGGTTTTTTAATTTTTTCCAGAACATTTATAATATTTCAAAATTTGAAACTGATAATAAAATATAATATAAAATTAATCAAAAGGAGATGTCTGGCTATCTATCTATCTATCTATCTATCTATCTATCTATCTATCTATCTATCTATCTATCTAGAGCAAGCAGTTCTTTTGCTTCCACCTCAGTGGGGAATGAACATCTCTGAGAATGAGTTACTTTACCTTGTGTGATCCTGATGGTCCGCTAGACTGGATTTATGATCACTGTGGAAATATACATGAGAAATATACATGACAGTGTTTCCAGAACACTCCTCCATTGCTGGTGGGATTGCAAGCTTATACAACCACTCTGGAAATCAGTCTGGCGGTTCCTCAGAAAACTGGACATAGTACTACCCGAAGATCCAGCAATACCTCTTCTAGGTTTATACCCAGAAGATGTTCCAACTGGTAATAAGGACACATGCTCCACTATGTTAATAGCTGCCCTATTTATAATAGCCAGAAGCTGGAAAGAACCCAGATGTCCCTCAACAGAGGAATGGATACAGAAAATGTGGTACATTTACACAATGGTGTACTACTCAGCTATTAAAAACAATGAATTTATGAAATTCTTAGGCAAATGGATATATCTGGAGGATATCATCCTGAGTGAGGTAACCCAATCACAAAAGAACTCACTTGATATGCACTCACTGATAAGTGGATATTAGCCCAGAAACCTAGAATATCCAAGATACAATCTCCAAAACACAAGAAAATTAAGAATAAGGAAGACCAACACATGGATACTTCATTCCTCCCTAAAATAGGGAATAAAATACCCATGAAAGAAGTGGCAGAGACAAAGTTTGGACCTAAGACGAGAGGATGGACCATCCAGAGACTGTCCCACCCAGGGGTCCATCCCATAATCAGCCACCAAAAGCAGACACTATTGCATATGCCAGTGTTTCCAGAAATAATTAACTAAGGAGGAGAGTCCCACTGCAAATGTGGCAGTAGCATCCCATGAACTGAGGTCTCAGAAGAGACAGCAAAAATGAAGACAGTGAGTTTCTCAATGTCCCTTGTCCCTCATCCCTCACTGCTTCCTGACAGCAGGGAAGGAATGGGCAACTGCCCCGCCATCCTGCCATGCACTCCTGCAAACCCTCAAACTATCGGCCTAAATAAACTCTTCCTTTCTTAACTTGCTCTTTGTCAGTGATTTGGTTAAAACAACAACAATAACAAAAACTAGAATCTAAGACATTTAAACAACACTACTCTTTCAGCTTTTTCTGAGATGCTAAGTATTAAGTTCTAGCACATTTTAACCATCAACTGAAGAGTCTCCATATTTAGTGTCTAAAACATATGTAAAATTATTCATAGCTCCCATTCTTAATGCTTACTACTTAACTTTTACCTCCGACCACCCAGATGCATTAACTACCATTATTTCTGGTGAAATTAAGCTTAACTGAAGAAAAATTGCCACCTAGTCAGCTATTTCATCTTATGTAAGTACAGCTCTATGCAGATATATAATTTCTATTAACTAGGCTGGCACCTATATGAAGAGAAGGAATATTCAGGCAGTGTATAAGCTGTATTTTGAGAATCCAAAATGTACCAATACAGAAGGAGTAAAAAGAAAAAAAGGAAAGTTTTAATATGAAGCTGTTCGTTACATTACATATAGTCATAACTGGAAATGTACAGTAGAGATTATAAATTATACTTGGTGACATAAGTGTATCACTTAACAAACAGGGGAAGAATTAAATTATAATAGAGAACAAGCATATAAAATATGCATAAGATATATCAATGTGGATGTTTGTATATACCTATATATGTGTGTGCATATATACAGAGAAAAATGTTTGTAAAATATGTTCCAAAATATGTTGCAGGTTTAGGTAATATTTTATTGTGGTTTTGCTCTTTTTTTTGCCTGTTACCTTTCACCCTTTGGACATTAATCTATGATTAAACTCATAAAAACGTAGTGAGAAATGTTTACTATTTAAATGAAAGCCTAGACATTAGTAAAGGTCTGGACCCAGAAGGAGCTGGTTTACAGACTCTCACTGTAAAAGCTTACAGTAGTCAATGTTGACCCAAGCTCTCCATCTCTCTGGGGCCCTAATGAGCCTCTGTTGTAACTGGAGCAAGGCTTAGGCCTAGGCATGCATGTGCACTGAGAACTGCAGGAGGCTTACATCAATCATGGTCGCAATGCTAATGCAGAGTAAGTGGAGAGGAATAAACAAGATAAAAGGGACTGAGGGTAATGGTAATAGAATATTTATAGTGAGATTCAGTCATCAATTCCCACAACTCCTCAGTGGCTTAATCTCCTCACCTGTAGTATCTGCATCTCAGCATCCACATAAATGAACAGTGACAGACTTCAGAGTGAATGTCAGCAGTCCGGCCCTGGGATTGGCTGTTATTCATGCAACACCTTCCCACAGCACACAGAAGCACCTCACCACCACCAAAGGTATTAAATCTTTTTAACTACTGTGATAATGTTGCCATTTATACCCAAGCATTTAACTTATACAAAGGCTATAATTCATAAACTGGGAGATGTGGCTGCCTAGAAAGATTCCATGCCCTGCCTCTCATTAAACTATTTATTCTCTATTAATGTCATCGGGTTTCGATAGCATCGTTCCGCACAGCTGACTCGTCGGAGGTACATCAGATCTCTGTACAATTGGACGTCGGGAAGAATTCTTACACCATCAGTGACAACCTGATGGACCACTGGCTCTGCTTCCTCACTGGGCTTATGACAGGTGCTCACGTGGTTTTATCAGGCATTGCACTGGCATCAAATGAGAAGGGCTACCATATTTTCCCTTTGACTCTTTTAAACTACCTTCCAGTGCATGCCCTTCTAGCTTGTTTGGAAAACTTCTCTTCTCTGGTAGACTCAGTCCAGGGCAGCAAAATGCATCATGCTTGCTTATCCCATGGGAATGATTGCCTGCTGGGAGGAATGTATTTATCCTAATTTGCGTATAAAGTATGGTTGGAAGTAGATGCAGGAGACCACAAAATTGTGGGCAGGGTGTGCTATTTTTAACTGAGATGATATTCAAACAAATATGTTAAGGTGCATTTAACGTTCAGAGGTGAAACCTAAAGGAATTTTAAGGTTTATTGTTAGCTAAAAAATCTGAAATAAAATAATCCCATTAAAAACAAACAAACAAAAACAAAAACAAAACAAAACTCCCCATGGCAGTGAGTATAAGGAAACAGATGGATAGAAGGAATAAATTCAAACCTATTACAACAAGATTAACTATGGATCAAAAAATTTAATTGTATACTAAAAAGCTAAGCTAATAGAGAGGGTGTCTTCCAACACACACCCACACCACACTATATATATATATATATATATATATATATATATATATATATATATATATGTATGTATATATACACACACATACACATACACACACACATACACACACATACATAAATACATAGGGGGTGTCCTGAGGTACTGAAAAAATCCAATAACCTATCTCTAATCATTACACATTGAAATGCCACTCCAAGCCTTTGTAGGAATTAGATGCTCATGTATTTATGTATCTACCTCCTACTTTTTACACTGAATAGGAACCTGACTACACGCACTTAGCTTGCTATTATGGGCTGTCACCAGATTCTAGAAGAAGGAGCCTGTAATTAGGTATCAGAAAGGACAAAGCTGTGCTGCATCAACGGGTGCAGAAAGAATGGCCATCTTTATCACAGAATTACTTGTGGAGGATTTTCTCAGGACAAGTAGGCATTGCTGCACTCAGGTGGTGACTTCCACACTGAGCTATGTTTTCATGGTTCCTATCAGTGATGCTAAGTGAGAGACTTCTATTCTCTAATTCTGTGGAGAAGGTGACCTTTGTCTGTCCTAATATTTGGTTCTTTTGCTGTTGAATAACCGACTGAAAACAATCATAAATCCAACCAGTGTAACCTTCAAGATCCATGAAGGCACCGTGCCCAATTCATGTCAACAGGAGATGATTTATGTCCAGCTATTTGTGGCTATAAACTCCTATCTCCAATTGATTGATGTCACTAAGAGTCCTTGTGTAGATGGGCATCAACATCACTGTAACTGAATATAAACCTTTATCTGTACATGGTAAATGACACAAACTAAATAATGTCTCCTCAAGGGAAAATTATGATGAGCTTAATTTCTATAAGTGTATTTTTAGAATGTGGTCTAGAATGTACTACCATCCAAATAGGTGAAGTAGCTAGCTTCTTTTTCTCAAATGTAATTCAGCAGAATAATAAAAGGCTACAACTAGACTTTTTATGACAGCGGTTGAAAATTACTAGTATTTTTAGTGACCCTTTTTCCCAGTATAAACGAACAGTTAAGGTATAAATAATTTATGATTGATGTGATATAATATATGAATTCATTCCATAATGGCTTAGTTGCCACGCAGTGTCCACAGTTTCAAAAATGTACTCATATGCACATAATGGCTTTAATGTGCAGGAATGAATGGCATTACATAATTCCCAGTAATAGGGATAACACCCATAAGTGTCAATAAAGGGAAATACTGCTGTCTTAAGTGAAAGGCCCTTTTATTTGGGGGACCAGGATTTTCTTTGCCTCTTGATATTATTTTTATTGCATTTCTTCTTAAAAGAAAAACGAATGTTCCTTCTTTCTGATTGCCCCCCATAGCAGACTAAATACTGTCTACATCATAGACATCTGCAGCTGATACATGCTATAATTTGACACTATATATTTCAGGCTTAGAGTATTTTAAAATCTACTTACACTTTGAAAGAAATCAAATATGACTTAAAATCATATGCCCTTGGGGGAGTCCCAATAATGATCCAATATTGATGGAGTGATAGAAGCCAGGGATTTTGAGCCAGATCAATGACTGATTACAATGATCATCTGGGAGTGAAGATGTGTGGACAGAGGGATATATTGACCGACACACTGTGACATACTACAGCTTCCACGATGAGGTGTTTTCTGTGCTTTGTCTTGTTTATTCTTTTTTTGTTTGTGTGTTTTTTATTTCTCTGCGTGCGGGGGGGGGGGGTAAGGCTGCAAAGCCAGAGGGCTAATACAAGAGGATAGGAAGATGAGCGGGACTGGGGTGTATGATGTGAAACTTACAAATAATCAATAAAACGTTAAAATCTTCTGCCCTACATATTCAAGTAAATGTTGTTCACCCCAAAATCAGAACTGTTTGCTTATTTGTACATTCAACCCAGACGAACAGAAAAATTCTTTGGTTTAATGTTTTCTACAAGCGGTTTAAAGAACAATTTGGTCATATTCTAAAATGTTCTGAAATATTTCAGATTTGGAGGGTTTACTCTCTTTGTGCCACAGAACTTCAAGATTAGTTTCTCTGTATAATGTTTTTGAAAACAAAAATTGTAGAAAATGAGCAGACCATTGGAATTTTTTCCTTATCTGCCATTAAACATGTTTGAAGGATCTACTTTGTCCAAATGAAATATTATTTTTGTGAACAAAATAGAAACAATTTTATCTTACATAGAAGCTATATTTCAAACTTGTCTGAAAGTACTATTCAAAACTATACAGTGTAGTAGCCACATTTTAATAAACAGTGCACATGGATCATTGACATCTTGGTTTTATCACAGCAATAGAAACCTTAACTAAGACACCCATCATCAAAAACTAGCAGGTCTCCTAAAGATGGCTCAGCCAATAAAAATTCTTACCACCAACCCTGACCACTTGAATTCAAGACTTCGGACCCACATGGCAGAAGGACCTGCCCTTCACACCCACACCATGGCATACACATATTTGAACACACAAAAATAAGTATAAATAAGTAAATGTCACGAATTAAAACCAGCTAATTTTAAAACAAACAACTACATTGTAGAGTCTTGTAAGAGCCGAGTTCACACACAACTGCTGAGCCCTACCATTATAGCTAAGTGTCGTGGCTTCCCCTCTGACTCTGCACTGTTGAATTTGCTATAAAATGTACCAGCCATAGTATGTCAAGATGATTCACATGTAGACATTTAAGACAATGGGAATTCTGGACCACATACAAACTTTGAATGATAGAAAAGTTTATAATACAGAGAAGATAGAGGCTTGCACGCCAGGGGAGGGACTGTACTTGCTTTCAAGCAGAGAATTCAGTTTTAAGAGAAAAGTAATACATATGTTGAAAAGTAAAGACTTGCCATCGGATCTGAATGCCTAGATTTCCCAACCATCTCCTGTTTAAAGTGAAGAAACAGAGACACTGAGAGGCAAGTTATTTTGTTTAATTCTGCTTCATTGGGTCAATGGAAAAGATTCCTAAGAATATTCTATCTCCAACTCATGGGATTTTTTCACCAGGGCCTTGCACTGAGGTCTAGCAGGGCCTGCTCTATAGCACTTCATGACTATCGTCTTACTGACGATGATCATTCTTTTCAATGACTCACAATTCTCTCAGTCAAATGGTTGGTTTGAACAACTTATAAATGGGCTCCACTGTCTGATAAAAACTCCCATGGGTGTGGCTTAATTATTTTAATTTCTCCTAGATTCACCCAGTGTTTATTCTTTAAGATGGTCTTACCTAGTCTCATAAAAAGTACACTTTCAGGTCTTTATGTGTCTTTCAGTGAATAACTTCTATAACAAAAGACATATCGTGTTTTCTGTAACGATGAAGGTATTAGGGATGTGGTGACATAATTTAATTGGAAAGATGTTTTACTTCTTCACCCCTCTGCTCCCAAAAGGAAACGATTCTGAAATTCAAAGATTCTAATTTCCTGTTTTTTACTGAGTTCAGCCTTGCCATTAGCATTCAGCATCCAGCATATTATCATTCACCTGAACAATTTAGAGAGGAAATATCTGTACAATATAGCCAGAGCTTGAAGCAGTGACTGAAGCAGTAAATCAGAAGACTTCTAATGTGTTGTTCTGATCACTCATTAGTATTCTGCTGAAATTATACAGTGCTGGAATGCTCAGCTGGAAAAGCCTTCCATGGCTTCATCTGAAATGAAGGCTGAATATAAGGTCTGTTTGCTGGGCTTCTGGATTCCTGGTCCCGTCCATATAACGAAACCCCTCCATAGAACTCCATCCAAGTCCAGACTTGGCTAATATATGCATGCATAAATAACTGATTTATGAGAAGTTAAGAACTGGAGATGTGTGATTGGTGGCTTAGTGCCAATCTACCCCTTGAGCAGTGGAAAGATTTGAAATACTGGAGTAGCAGTTGAGTGTGTGCAGGGTCTGGTCAAGTCTACAGGGCCCCAAGTTCAAGGCAACACTTGAAGCAAAGAAGCACTGGAGGGAAAAGAACAGAGCGATGAAGCAGTAACAGCAAGAGACCACAGAAGGTAAAAGCTTACTCTGAGAAATAAGGCCCCCTGTGGTCTTCTGAGCTCTGACACAGGCATCTCCAGTCCCAACCCAGTATGATTAGCCATGGATTTCCTGAAATCCAATGCTGTATGCCCACAACTCTAAACACCCATCTTCTTCAACCTTAGGAGATGAAGAAAAGACATCTCTCCTTCGCTTCAGCTGTGTGTGTAAACACATGTACATGTTTTGTTCCCCTTGTTATCTAGCTACAGATACACGAAGGTTTGTTGGAAATTCTTGCTTTAATTTTTCTGCATATGTTTTGCTTCTAGAGAAGAATCCACAACTTACTGCTCATATCTCTTAAGTCAAGGGGGAAATAAAAGGAGTTTAATTTTTTATAGCATGAAGGAAACATCATTTTCAGACAATGCAAACACTTTATTCCTGGGATTTATTAAAACATTACAATAGGCATGGCTCAGCAATGGCTTTGAACCATTTGGAAGCAGTTTATCATAACTCCGGTTTTCCAACTAAAGGCAAAATTAAGTATTTTTAGACACTAAAAGTGGCAAAATATTGATGCAAATTAAATGGCTAGAAAACAGAAGTAAAGTATAATAAAAAGAAGATAAAGGTTCGGCCTTTAAGAATGCAAATGACTCTATGTTACAAATCATAAAGATGACCCCAAAGCACAAAGAATACAATGAACGCTAGAGTGATATATACTGCTCTAAAGGCATTGCTTGTAAAAATTGCTATTATTATAACTATTCCTATTGTTATTTGCATATAAGTAAAAAACAAAGCACTGATACTAAGCAACTAACCCAAGGTCACATAGCTAGGAAGTTGGGGAATAGAAACTATTCAGAAAATTGATTCAAAGGTTTTGATTTTGTGGGTCTACATGGGGCATGCTATCAGCACACTGATAAATCCTGCCTTCCATCTTTTTAACCTCGTGATTTGTGCAAAAGCAATAGAAACGTTACTTGACATTTTGATCATTTCAAACAGAGAGACAGGCAGTATGAGCCTCCATCACCATGCTTGGCAGCAGCAGGGAGCCTCACATCTCAGTCAGCTACTCATCTGGAGGGAGGACAGCAGTGATGCACAGGGATTGAGTTGCTAAGCAGGGTCATGCAATAAGTATGGTGCATCCCGCGAGGGAGGACAGCAGTGATGCACAGGGACCGAGTTGCTAAGCAGGGACATGCAGGAAGTATGGTGCATCCCATGCTCTTTCAGCTCCAGATATTTTTCCTCACTGAAGACTTACTGAAATGTGATCAAATGATGAAGCTGAGGTGCTTCTGTGTTCTCGGAGTCTCCCTGATGCGAAAGCACAGAAAGACAAGAGCACCCCGCCCAGACCACTGGCTCTTCATCAGTGGCCTCAGCAGACACAGAATCATGGCATCTTTGCAATCCTCTCTGTATTACGGTGACTCTCACCTTTGGCAAACTGATGGGGAAAATGAAGAAACAGATTTCTATATGGAAGCAAAGCATCTGAACTTCTGGAACAGAAAGCCTCCAGTTCATCAGGGATGGACAAACACATGAAAGCTGCTTTTTCAGAGCGAAGGCAGACTTTCCTTCTCTGAGACAAAAGTGTGGCTTGGTTATCTTGCCAACAAACACTCCAAATGCTCACTTATTAAATAATAATATAAAACCAGAAGTCTAATATAAAAACCAGAAGTCTCTCCTATGAAATTCAGGTTTTCTACATGACTTCAGGCTTTCCAAAAAGACAAACTCTGTCATATATCTCTATTAATATCTATCTGCATCCATCTGACCTATACCTGTACCTATTTGGAAATGCAGGGCTTACTATAGCACCAAGAGCAAGAACTCTACCCACTAACTGACATCCTCCACCTACAGAACGTTTTTTAAAAGGGATAATGGTGACGATAGGATGGTAAAGGCTGAACTACCGGCTCTCTGGAGGAGATAAATCCTCACTTTTGCCAAGATGACCTTTGCCAAATCATTTTATAAATAGCCCCTCCATTCTCAATTTCAATGTGACACTCTTGAACAACGGTTTGAGGAAAGTTAAATAGCAAGCCACTAGTCATCCTTCAACAACACAGGAACAACACAGGCACAGGGATTTTCAAGAGCACGTGTAGAAGGAAAAACATAAAATTATTAGACAACATGGGTTTTGAATATTTTTACTGATGTAATTTATTTAACGTTAATTTACTTCTTTAAGAAAAAAAAAAAAAAGGAGTTTACTTGGCAGCCCACCATGGCAGTGAAGTCAAGGCAGCTAGAGTGTGAGGCAGTTGGTCACGTGGCATTCACAGTCAGAAGGAGCAGAGCACTGCTGTCTGGGTGGGGCCCACTCTGCTCCTCGTTACTCACTCAGGCCGGTCTCTGACAACCTGCTACATGTGCATGCATTCTGGTTATTCCCTCCCTCCCCATCTCCTGTGCCCTCCTTCTCAACCCTGTCATCTCCCTCTGTCCTACAGGTCCATCCCCTACATTTGTGACTTTGGTTTTGTTCTGTGATCCAATGTGCTGAACCAGAACTGCCTGTGTAATCTTGTGTCTGTAACCGTCTGCTGGGATCTGGTGGATTTACAACTGAATACAATGACTTCCCTCCACAAAAACCCATAAGGATCCAGTGGGTTACTCCTATCCTTATTTGGTTCAAGAGTTAGATCATTACAACCTGCCTGGTTAAGGAAACCCCGAATCAAGAAAAGCAACATGTGTGGTCCAGCCTTCCCTCAGTTGTCTTTTTAATCCCCTAAAAGACCAGAATATCACTTTAAGACAGTCAGCTTAAGATCAATCCAGATTATATATGAGCTTCAGTGCCAAAACTTAATTTGAATCTCTGTAACTGGAGCTAATAAAGTTCTAGTTCCATTTGAATATATTATTTTATAATAGTGATGTCAAAACATCCTTATTAAGGAAGTTTCTTAAACTTGACAACTATGCTACTCCACTTGAATAGAGTAGCAGAATAAGACATACAGCCCTTACAAAACATTATGTAAACTTTATATAAAATATATTTATATATTATTGCTTTTGTATCCGGCTTTCACATAACCCAACCTGGCAGTGGATGTAGCTAAGGATGACCTTGAACTCTTGATCCTCCTGCCTCCACCTCTCAAGTGCTAGGATTATAGGCACATGCCATCTTTCATGATGATAAATTCTGTTATATATTCTTATTAATAACTTTCTTAAAGCTGGAGGCTTTTGCAATGCTGTGGACAAAGTGGGGGATATTTCATTTCTCAAGAAAATTTATTTCCTATTCAACAATATTCAAATGAACATTACAGGTTCCACAGGTAACCGATGAGCAGAACTGGTCCCAGTGTTTAATTTCATGGAGTTTAGAGAGCAGTGAAGGAGACAGATTAGATAAATACATTCATCAAATCAACATAGAACTGCCGTGGAACAACTATGCCATATTCTTGGCGGCAGCAACAAAATGCCTTCGTCTCAGGACTCTTGTAAAGAATATTAGATTTGGCAAAAGTTATGAGCAATAGTTGGATTAGTTATACTATGAACTAATTACTCTTCAGATTTCATTCACATGGGCAATCTCATCTATTCTTTCTTTAATTTTTATCTTTTTGATGCATTAAATTTGTTCTTTGACCACGTTATGAATGTATACATATACAGTACATTCTGTTAACTGTTGCTTACCTTTTCTAAATCCTGCCAACCCTTGTCATCTCACCCCCATTTCCTAAGGTCCCTTTCCCATATTTATGCCTGTGTCTACCCAGACTGATACCTGTGTTTACAAGAGTGAAATGATACATTAGAACATGGCTGGTTCACCACTGGATGCACTGAAGGCAGTGAATGTTTCCGACCCAGAATCCATCAGTAGCCAATAGGATGGATGTGTTTCAGAATCCTTCTCACACCCCTGGCTAGCTCTTGAATGCTCCAGTGATGTGCAGGCCCAGGGCAGGGCAGCACAGCTGCTCTGAGAGCATATTTGCCATGGCTGTGTCATGCCCTGTAGATAGCATTCTACAGCCCCTCTTTCTATCTTTGGCTCTTGTATTTCTTTCCCTCCCCACTTCTGTGATTGGTCCTCAGTCTTACAGGAAGGAGTGTCAACAAACTATTTAGGGCTGAGCACTCAAACATCACTTATTCTAAGCACCATGAGCAATGAAGAGTTTCTGTGTTCACTGCTGTTGCCTGCAAAGAGAAACTTCTCTGATTAATGAAGAGAGCAGCATTTGTCAATGCTGTAAACCTCAGTATAGAGAGTACAGCTTGATGCCACTTCCTAGGGAATCCCTTTAAAAGTTATTGTTTTTCAAATACTTTCGAATTTTTAGGATGTCCTGATTTTAATCCCAAGAGACAAACTACTAACTTTATAAATTGTACCAATGTATGTTTCTTTAGTAACTTATAAACTTGGAATTAATACATAAGTGTGGGCTATTTTAATAGATTTGATGATTTCTTTTCACTGTGCTGTCACAACTGCATGTTAAGTAATTTTAAATTGAATCCATCCCCTTTCTACTTGGTGGTCCAAGTTAGCCCGTGATTGGGCCAGTTTTATTGTCTCAAACAAAACAAAACAAAAAACCCAATGAAACAAACAAACAAACAAAGGAAAAACGTAGATGTGGGAGAGAAAGCCCAGAAGTAAGGGAGAACCTAATAGCACAAAATCTCCAAGCCCTTAACTCCTGACGGCCTTCATCGATCATGAGAACTCTGCTTAACCTATGCAGAACCAGCCACAAAGAATGCTATAAATGGTAAAGAGAAAGGCTAAGATTTGTGAATATATTTGGTGGTTTCGTTTAGCAATTTTTGCTTTTGGCTAAATGGCTTTTAGAAAATTGGCTCTAATCTAAATTGCCTTGATTAACCTATAGTAGTATGTCAATATAATCTCCTCTTGAGTCATCAAATAAAAATATCCTAGCAGCTTGAGGCAGAATGTAAAAAAGGCATGTGAGTGGAAAGGAGTAGATATGGCAAGAGGAAGCAGGGCAGTGGTAATGTCTAGCTGGCGGGGCAGAATGGGTTGAGACAAAGCCAAGAGGACCCTGAATCCAATAGGATAAGCTCTTCAGGCTAGAGTTCTCAGTCTTTAGACTAGAGCACTGGGAATCTCTGGTACTGTTTTTAAATGTCATAGTATTATAGGATTTGAACCTTGCCTGACTATTCTGACTATGTTCCAGAGAATGGTCCCAGATTCAGATGGAATATGGTGAAGATGACCCTGCAGGAGCTACGGCAATTGTTCCCTGAACCACAGTAATGAGAGATGGAGAGGAATGGATGATTACAGTGGACATTGGTCTCAGTCATTCAAAAGTGATTCTTTCCTCACATTGCTCATTTGGCAATATATGAACACATTTCCTGTTGCCCCAACTGGAAAGAAGGAAATGTTCTGGTGTCTAATGAGTAGAGCCCAGGGATGATGCCAGGATGTTCTATAATGTGGAGTACAGTCTCCTATTACAAAGAATTCCATAAACCAAATGGCAATAATACCAAGGCCAAGAAGCCATTGAATAGATGCATGCTTAGGGAGTAATATAGACTGAATGTAAAAAATTAACTTTTAGTATAATGTTACATTTGTCAAAATAAAATACAACAATAAGAAAAAGATAGCATGGGCCAGAAAGATGGCAGTCAGTGGTTAAGAACACTGACTGTTCTTCCAGAGGTCCTGAGTTCAATCCCCAACAACCACATGGTGGTTTACAACCATCTGTAATGGGATCTGATACCCTCTTCTAGTGTGCCTGAAGACAGCTACTGTGTATTAATATAAAACAATAAAATAAACAAATAAAAAATCATTTTTTAAAAAGAAAGAAAAACATAGTGTATATCAGTATCTATTTTAGGACAAGGAAATTTAAATGATCAGCTGCATATAAATCAAAGCAATCGCTAAATACACAGGATTATGAACCTGTGTTAGAAGGGATGGTAGTTGCGGTCGCTTCCCCAACTTTACAAAAATCCACAAATAAATCTAGCATTGTCTGCAAAAGTGATGTGTAGTAACTGGAGTCAGCAAGGTCTAAATATAGTTTTTACTCTTAGCATATGAAAATAGCATCAAGATGCGCAAGAAGGCTAAACCTTCACACTCCAGGCTTCTATCTATACTGATAATAGCTGTTCGCCAAGATCCCCGCTGCCCGTGTGATGACAGCCCATTGAAAATGTGTCTTCTGTGAAGTTCTCCTCCCAAGGAGGAAAAGGAATTAAAGGAATCGTTCCAGATATAAAGTAACTGGCAGCAGAAATGTCAGTGTAGGCATTGCAGAAGAAACAGAAATTTACTAGAGAAAGCAGTGAAGTTCTGAAAGGAATTTTATAAGGCTTCTTTATTGTTTACTATAAAAGCTAAAGTGATCGCTCCCTTTCTGAGTTCTAGTGTCATAATGGTAAATTAGAAAAGCAAATAAGCATTTTTATTTGAAAAGAAGTTCGGCTAATTGCTTATCATGTGAGGAAAGCGGAGGTGGGGGACGGGCAGAACCAAGGGTAGGATTGAAAACAGGGCGGTTCAGGCTATGCCCTGAGACTTTCCTCTGTCTTCAAATATGTCTGTTCCAACAGACTGATTGGAACACATTCATTTTTCTCTCTGTTTTATAGGATATTTTCAAGTACAGTTGGAGATTTCAAAGCACTGCTCTATTTCTGCACTGCTAGGAGGACATTTCTTTTTCTAGAGTGCTAGGCAAACCTCCAGCTGTTGCCTTCTGCAATCATCTAAGCAGATGTGCACCAACAGTAGAATGGACTATGACGAGTTGAGTCATGGAATGTCGGCATGGTCACTAGACTCTCCTTCATTCTAACAAGGAACTACAATCCCAAATGAAACAACAATGTCAAAAGCAGAAAACTGGCACAGGCATGGTCAGCACACATAGCAATGGCTCTTTAAGCAGAAACGTGTGATTTCCTTAGGACAAAACTATCTTCCTACGTTAGATATATCAGATTCTGTCTCCTCATGTTGATCCTACCTCCTTATCCATCCTATACATGCTTATGTGTAATATATATATATAATCCATATACTTAATATCTATATATTTATGAATGCCTTTCCAATCACTCAATACACTCCTTAAAGAATTAAACAGTTTTAAAAGTCTAGTTACCTTTGAAGCAAGCTATGTATGGACATGTAACAAAACTCAAGCCATAAAGAATGTCCAGGGTTGTTGTTATTTTAAAAAACAAACAACTTTTAAACAGTATCATACATATATACAATGTATTGTGATTGTATTCACCAGCTCTCCCAGCCCCAGTTAATCACTTCTACCTCTGACCAGTTTTCTTCATGGTTAAGGAACACAGTGTCTTCCTTTCTACCTCTTGCCACCTCTTGCCCAAAATGAAGTACCAATGACTGGTGCCAAAGACATGTGTAAGACACTGAGTAGAACCCTAGTGCAATGTCACGGAGTAGAGCACCCATGAAGGTGAGGAAGAGAACCTCTGCATGGGGAAGAATTTCAGGTCATCGTGGACTGGCTGTGGACAGACCAGGAAAAAGAGAGACTGGGCTGGTCGGACTCTTCTGCACTTTCTAGGTTTAAGCCATCTGAAGTCCAGGTGTGCTACAGAAGAGGAAATGGCCATGCCTGTGTGACCTAATTAACTCTGACTGCCCCCTAGATGGCTTTGATTATTGTCATGTTGGCTGACCTGACAATTACCTTGTGATTATACAGCTAAGGAGGCACTTACTTAAGGGCTGTGACCTTTTAGAAGAGTACTTTAGAGCTAAAAAATGTTCCATGATAATTTTCACCAAGAAAATGCAAGACGAACATTATAAATTCTCACATACATTATCTCACACGCAAGAGACCATATTAAGAGTATCGCTTATGCAAGAGATGAGAAGTAATAAAAGTAAATTAATTATTTATTTACTTATTTATTTTGAGATAAGTTCTCAATGTTAGCCAGGCTAGTCTTGAGCTCCTGGGTTCAAATGATCCTCTTGCCTTAGCCTCCCAAGTTGTGGGGACTACAGTCTCAAACTGCTCATCCCAGCAAGAATTCGAAACATATAATAACCCGAGATTCAAAGGTAGTTAGACTTCATTCCACTGGTTCACACAGTTAGCACATTCCAACCTAACACTGGTTATAATATTGCAATAATTTTAACTGTATGTAGACACAGAAATTATGTAACTAGAAAAATGGTCTATAGTTCAAATGACTGGTTATTGAAATTTATTCATTTTGTGGCACTGTGGATACAACCCAGGTCCTCATACATGCTAGGCAAATTCTTTACCACTGAACTATACCTCCAGCCTGTACATAACTAGTTTCAAATATGTGATTCACACTAGGTTCACTGAGAGTATTCAAAATTGACATTCGTATTTTCCCCAAGTTTCTTTGAAAAATGCATTAATTGAGGTCAACAACAGATTAGTATTTTCCACTTCTTCTAATTTTTCACAGGAAAAACATATGCATAAACTATATCTCATGTCACACTAAATAGACCAATAAAAATGGCAAGCCTCAGTAGAATCCTTCTTTAAGTCCTTTATTTTATTTTATTTCATTTTACTGGACTATACTATCAACTAATCTATGCAGGAATCTTGTGTTCTGGGTTTATCTTATTGCTCTTTCTAGTCTTAGGGAAAAGAAGTGTTAACTTCTTTTCTAATGGGTATGTAAATGTTAGAAATAAATGACAGAAATAATAGTGATTGTGGTTAGAAGACTTAATTAGAATACTTTGGTATAAAATTATTTGATGACTACAATCACTCTAATTTAAATACTCTTTGATCAGGACAGAATGTAGCTCTTGCTTCTACCCAGTACCTTTTAATTGCATACCTTTGATCATAACGGTTTTCAGGACAAAAGGTTGATATGACTTAATTGATATCATCTACACTATTAGAGAAATGTAATCTGAAACTTAAAAAACTGAAGATGTGATGTCAATCTAGTGTTTGAAGACAGAAAACATCAAAGTTCCATTGACAAAAACAGTGTATGCTGGCCCAGACTTTATGGGAGAAAGTTTGGCAAAGTTAACAGTATTTTAATGGGCATTCTCTAAGTCATTCCCTCGTCACAGAATTTATAGAGATTTATCTGAAACAGGTAAATACTCATACCTTACCATTTTCTAACATTAATGATAAGAATATATACAGCATAATTTATAGCAGTATAAAGGTAAACACCTAGTGTAGCATAAATGCCAAATAATGAAAATTTATTAGATTAAACAAGATATATTCACAAAACAGGGCACTTTGTAGTCATTAACAACGACTCTGTCAGAAGCTGGTGAGATGGCTTAGCCACTAAGAGTACTTACTGCTCATTCACAGGGAATGGACTTTGAATTCCAGCATCCAAATGGCTCACAAATACCTGTTACTGTTACTTGAGCTTCTACGGATCCCTTATTGGCTTCTAGCTTGTATGGTACTTGAGACATATGTGCATACAAACCAATTAAATAAATAAATAGATAGATAAATAAATCCTGCTGATTAGGAATATCTATGAGATAATATTTACCCAGACAAGCCAATAATATTGAAGTCCTATCCTTAAACAATCATTATTTTTTTGTGTGATGTTATCAAAGGTCGTGTGTGTGTGTGTGTGTGTGTGTGTGTGTGTGTGTGTGTGTGTATATATATATATGTATGTGTGTATGTGTGTGAGGCAAGGTCACACAAGGAGTGCTAAGTCTCAACATCCTCTACATACATCTTCAGAAAGTGTTTTCCATACCCAGGAGTCTGTCTTTATTTCCTGGAGGCCCCGTCCTTGCCTTGTCCCCTTTGGTGACTCTCCTTCTTTCTGTGGGTCCAGAACTCATTCAGAAGTTTCTTTCCTGCTGTCCTTCCCTGCCCCCAGCTCTCTCCTTACATGTGTGGCATTAGCATGATTGTCAGGGCTTATGCATCACTCCAAAGGCTTCTTTCCATTCTCTGCTGTTCTTGGTATAAATATGAAGTAAACAGCCTTTTATGGGTAAATCGGGTCTTTCTGAGCACCAACCCCTAGCGATGGTATTTTTGTGTGCACTTTCTTTTCTGACGCCTTCTGCCTCCCTCCATGGTTGTTTCTCTCTGAAAAACCTATTTACTGGCATGCAGACAGAAGATAGCGCAGGCCTGTAGAATCTCCCTGTCAGTGACATCTTTGCTGTCATGGCTTGGAGTTTTCATTTTACCCTAAATCCAAAAGGGAAAATACTCCTAGACTAGGAAGGGTTCTCTGTCCTTTCATCTTTTACTTTTAAAAAGTATTTTTAAATACTTAGGAGGTAGATTTATACCCTCGATAGCAGAAGGCTAACCCTGAAATGAGATCTAGGTTATTCGGACAGGGACCTTGACCACAGGGAGGGGCCAGCAGGTAGAGAAGGAGCTGGTTATGCACCATCCCGTTTTTGTCTCTCTCTGTTTCATTTTATGAATGTCTT
Source organism: Mus pahari (assembly GCF_900095145.1). Taxonomy (NCBI): domain Eukaryota; kingdom Metazoa; phylum Chordata; class Mammalia; order Rodentia; family Muridae; genus Mus; species Mus pahari. The sequence continues at coordinate 63,651,757 of NC_034592.1, forward strand.
TTAATAACATAGAAAATACTTTATAAAATTAATTGTGGAACAAAGTATTTATCAAAGAATAGGAATTACTTCATCCCATTTTCATTTAAAAAACAAACAAACAAACAAACAAAAAACCAACCCTGAATCTCCCAAAGCCAAACACAGAATTCAGATGTGATATATCTATAATACTTGTAGGAGCTGTTCAAGTTTCATCTGTTATTATTCCATGTCTAGACTTTTGAAAAGGTACACAAGCTGGGCATGGTGGCACACACCTTTACCCGTAGCCATCCCAACCATCCATGGGGCAGAGACAGGTAGATCAAGGCCAACCTGGCCTACATCTTGAGATACAGGACAACCAGGCCTACCTAGAATTATCTCAATGCTCTCCTGAAAAAGTACACAAACAACCACCATGCCAATCAATCCATGCTGCATCTTCTAGAAGATACTTTCAATGCTCAGCTTTTTTCCTAAAAAAAAAAAAAAAAGGAAGTTGCCTTTTGTATCTGGAAAACAGGAATAAATCACACTAAGAAGATGAATTGGTTTTTGTCTGTTTGTTTCTAATTTTCCTTGACTTCACAGTTTCAACATGTTTTAGTATCACTTTCACATGACATTCCTTTCTTTATTTTTCCTTTAAAATAAAGAATGTTATAGACGTAGGGATGGCGGATCTCACAGTCATCCATAACAGCAATAACCAGTACATCTAATCGGGCCTTCTGACCTCCTGTGTACCACTTGTGCACTCTGTCCGCAGCCCTCTCCATCAGCAGAAGCAACTCAAGCCAGGGGTCCACCGCTCCATTCTAAATGTGTGCTCTAAATCATCTTTGTGCTCAAGGTACGCGCAACAACTAAGGCAGGCACAGAGCTTAGTTTATTAGTGGGCCTGGTTGTGGCACAGCCTTCATTTTTCCCTGCCGAGGTCAACAGAGTCAGCCCTGTTCTGTGTTTAGCAGCAGACAACATGAGCCACTGTGTCAAAAAACAAACCTGAAGAGTCTTCCTTTCTCACGCTCACCTTGAGTCCCTGCCACTGTTAAAAGGTAAAATAAAATATTCATATGGTTCCATTATGTGGTTAAAGAGAGAGGAGGGCATTTCCTGCCAAGGATATTAATCCATGATGGCTCTTGTCCACACCTTCATACCAAGCCACTCATTTACAGTCCCATCTATCTCTACTTCACACGTCAACAAGGACAGCAGGAAGAAAAATGGTCGTGGAGACAAGGCCTGTCGAAGAACAATGGACCCAAGCGTGAGACAAAGTATTAATCTTAAATCAGAACACTCCAGCTCACATTCCCTGACAGATGGAACAGAAGCACTGGCATGTTCATCTGGAGAATAACTTATTCCCAGAAGAGATACCCAAAGATGTCAGGACACCCACTCTTCCAGAGAATGTAGTAAACGTAAACGAATAGTGGATGCGAGTTTATTTTCTGAATTAAAATTTTAAGCACTTTGAGTGAAACAGCAATACTGAAAGTAATTTAACATCTTTTAAGATAATCCAAAGTGCTTAACGCACTTAATATAATTATCTCCTAACATTGTTATGTAGTCTCTATTTTCCTACTGATCTTTAGAAAGGACAAAATATCCTTCCTTTTTACCATAATTTCCCCCTTGTCTATATCTAATTGAAGAGCTTTCTATCAGGAAACTTGAAAAATGGATAATTACTGCTCTGGGGCCTTCCATCAACTATGAACTTGGGAATTAGAGTTTCTGGCCTTGTTTAATGAAAAGTGGCTGAATTAAATTTTCTTCATCTAACAAGTATCACTTTTTTTCCTTTTGGTAAAAAAGTTTCTTTGAAAAGCTCTCTCGTAATAGCCATGGGCAAAGCCCATAATTCTACTACAGAAACAATGAGATCTATTTTCCAGATCATCAATCTTCATTCTCCAGACAGATACAATTGTTTGAAGAGTTGCAATTACATTATCCCTCGATGCTTCTTCAGCCTCCACATTTGGCTGATTCCACAGTTAACAATTAAAAGGCCAAAGGAATTGAGGATTAATTTTTATCTCTAATAATAAAATGTTCACTGCACTGAATTTCTTGGTATCAGCATCATTGCCCTCCTAATTAAAAAGTGCCATCATTATATAGTCTTGCAGGAGACAGGAAACCCAGTACCCTCACATGGACTGCAGACTGATCGTGGAAACGACAATTATCCTGAAAATGTGGCGAGCACAAGATTTTACCTCAAAGTGAATATATTTCCAATACCCAGAAAAATAGTAGGTGCTCTGAGAACCGCAGCTCTCAGTTTGTTGTTGTTTGGTTGGTTTTTTGTTTTTTTGTTTTGTCCCTTGAATGCTGAGGGAAAGTCTCTCACTGAATCTAGAACTATGTTAGTAACCATCTGAGTGTCTTGTCTTGGAGGCTCACAGTACCAGGGTTATAGCCCTACTCAGTCATGCCTAGATCTCTGTGTGAATTCCAGGTCCTTGTGCTTGTACAATATATATCCTTACTCCATGAATGTGCTGTACAGTATATATTCTTACTCTATGAATGTGCTTGTGCAGTATATATTCTTACCCTATGAATGTACTCATGCAGTATATATTCTTACCCCATGAATGCGCTCATGCACTATATATTTTTACCCCATGAATGTGCTTGTACAGTATATATTCTTACTCCATGAATTCGCTTGTGCAGTATATATTCTTACTTCATGAATGTGCTGCAGAGTATATATTCTTACTCCATGAATGTGCTGGTAAAGTATATATTCTTACTCCATGAACATGCTTGTACAGTATATATTCTTACTTCATGAATGTGCTGTACAGTATATACTCTTACTCCATGAATGTGCTTGTATACTATATATTCTTCATGAATGTGCTGCATAATATATATTCTTAATGAATGTGCTTGTACAGTATATATTCTTAGTCCATGAATGCGCTCATGCAGTATATATTCTTACTTCATGGATGTGCTTGTAAAATATATATTCTTACTTGATGAATGTGCTTGTACAGTATATATTCATACTCCTGAATTATCTCCCAGCTCACTTACTTTCTTTTCCTTTTGAAGCAAACTCCGTTTAGCAAAAGTACAGGTCTGGTAGATTCCACATTGCTACCACAATTCCCTATATTTTTATTGTTAGTTGGCATAAAAGGCTAACTTGCCCCAAGGTGAGGAGCACATGGAAGATCCCCACCTAGCTAGCTTCTCAGAGTCAGGAGAAAGCTAAGCTGTCCACCTCTCTGCTTTGTTTAGATATAAATACTCTTTCACTTTTGTGCTGGTTAATTCTGATCATCTTGAGTGGACTGAGGAATGCCTAGCAGTTTAAATTGGGCACTTGGTGGATGGCTATGAGGTATCTCCAATGGCTGATCCATAAGGCCTCTAACCTAACTAAGAGCTTAATTCATTTATGGGTTCAGAATTTAGATTGGATTTTGGGAAGAAGAACTGGAAGCCAGGACTGGTTGGAGGGTATAAGTTCTAGGTGGGCTGCACAGCATCGGAAGCAGCCTCCATTCTGACCCCTCCTCCATTCTGCCTCCTATCCATCCTGATGGGCTGTGTTCTTTGCTTTCTGTCTATCACTGGTAGAACAGGACCTGCTGCATATTTCCACTAATCATGAGTACAGAATACAGAGCCAAATGACCATGGACAGATGAGGCAAAAGAAATCTCTTAAATTATTGTACCAGGTCACAGAGACAAAAGTAATGAATGCAGATTTCTTTACTTGGCACAAGGGTCCTAAGAAACCTTTATATTATGCTTGGGAGAAAGAACAGTCCTCATTTTATAGCATTGCCCCTTTCCTTAATCTGAATGGCAATCTCATTTTTCAGCTGGTTGTGCTCATATTGGTGTCCCTTTTATAGTTCTATTGAGCACCAACATCTGCTCTGCTTCCACCGGTCTCTAATGGGATCCTGGGATTGGAATCTTTCAAGGATGCACAGCATAGCTCACATGTGTTCTGCATGCCATTCTCTGAGCAAGCGATGCTCCATGCTAAGAGCTCCTGAGTAGATCCAGTTCCTGTGTACTCTGTGAGTGTGTGATTCAGCTAAAGTGACACTATCAGGAAATGTGAGCCAGAACGTGGAGTGACATTAGCAACTGACTTGAGGAAAGGAAGACCCAGAAGTGTTTCTTTTCTTACTTACTGGAGTCTCAAACCTGTGGAGTGAGGTTGCAGGACAGGCAGAAGGGCAAATAACATGTAGGACTGTCTTGTAGATAGAACAATCTAAGATTCTCCTTGATGTTAATGCCACAGATCCCCAGACTGTCTTTTCATAAAACTGATTAAAACAAACAAAAAATCTAAGCACTTTATAGAAAATCTCATTAGAAATTACCCAAGATATATATGCACATTAAAGTTAAACATAATCTGCTAAGACTATGAGATTTCATCTAAAAAAATTAAAACACTATTAGAAAAATATACTTTAAAGTTTCTTAAAGCCAATGGATTAATTTATACACATCTTTCACAACTTTTGTATGTCTGCCAATACTCTTTTGAGTACTCGAGCCAGGTGTGTGTCACAGATCTACACTATCTCCTTCCCTCAGTCGCTTCAATTATCTGTAGGCTGCCTTCATATTAGAAGCAGTGTCCACACATTCATCACAGCCATGCTTCCTAACGATGCAGTATGCTTTCCCTCCCTCTTAGTGGATGTTACTGGACATGATTAACGGCTATCAAGGATTCCCGTGGGTGCCTGATTAGAAGCCAATCATGAAGAAATTGATTCAAACTATTAGAAGCTCACCCAGGGGGCTGGGTATCGCTACAGTTTCTTTAAAGCCATGCCAGTAACTATGAGTGACACTTGAGCTGGACACTAGTGAAGAAATAATGCTATCACCTGTATTCTGAATCCTGGTTGTCGGAGTCACTTGCAGTTTGTCATTCTCTTGACTTATACCCCAAACCCCGATTCTCTCTATGTCAACGGTGTAGACATGACATTTGTGGCTGCATTTTAGCATCAGTGACTAACTAACTGGCATCTCTCAAACTGAGTCTCAGCAAGTCCTGTCATGTTGAACCCCTTTTCTTTTGTATTGATGTTGAATTCGTTTTGTAAAAAAGATTTATTTATTTATTTTTATTTTATGTGTATGAGCATTTAACCTATACGCATGTAGTGTACTGTGTGCCTGTACAGCCTTCAGAGGCCATAAGGGTATGTCTGATCATCCTGGAAGTGAAATGATAGATTTCTGTGAGCCAATATGTGGGTGCTAGGAGCAGAAGCCAGGTCCTCTACAAGAGCAGTAAATACTCTTAACCACAGACCTACCTCTTCATCCCCTCTTCTAAAAATGATGCTGTTTTAAATTACATATGTGTCTGTGTGTCTCTAGGTATGTTTGTGCTCATGCATGAGGTACTCACAAGGCAAGAAGGCATTCTATCTCCTGGATCCCAAGCCACAGGCAGTTGTGGGCCTCTGCACATGGATACTTAGAACAGAGCTCAGGCCCTTTACAGGAGTAGCAAACACTCTTAACAGATAAACCATCTCTCTAGCTCCATTAATATGTCCTTATTTCTTATAAATAATGTTCCTGCAGAACTTCCCAGTTAATAAATAAGAAGTTAGCTATGTTAGTATTATGAATTTGTCTCCTTATAGTAAGGCGAAGATCAGGGGAGTATTGACAGTTCCCTAAAAAATGATGTGACTACAGAGGTTGAAGTTACAGCTCTCATGCATGCTAGATGTGTGGGCGATAAGATATGAAATCCACTCTGAACTTCAGTATGCTTACACAATACTTATGAGTTTAGCAGAAAATATAAGGTGAGTTACATGTTAGTGCAAGAATTTTGAAAGTATCTGTTCAACTCCTGCAAACATCACACTGTTTTACAAACAATGTGAACTCTATATGACTCTATATAAACTCTATATTCCTTCATTCATAGAGTGGGGCTTGCAACATGTCTCCTGCAAATATGACGTGAACACCAGTAGTCCTTTCTCATCCTACACCACAAAGAAGAGTTCTGCTTCTTTCAGTTCATTTTCTTACCCTTCTCTGCCACTCAGAAGGCTCTGCCACAAAGGCAAGTTGCTTTTATAATATAGAAATAAAAGAATAAGAGAAGGTATAAAGCAGAGAGATCTACAGGTTAAAGAGAGAGAGGGTAGGGAAAAGACCAGAGATAGGAAACCTCACAAGTTTGGGGATACACTTAGAAACTAAGGGAACAGAATTTCCTGAAAAGTTGTGTTGTTTCACACATAGTTCTGACTAGTCCGGAAAATCAAGTGAAAATCTTTATTAAAAAGGAAGAAAAATCTCTCACTGTCACAGGCTGTTCTGTGAGTGCCCATGTAACTCTAAGGCTGGTCCCAACTGTGCTTTCAATAGTGGTCAGTGAAAAACTTCTCTGTCCCTGGGACAAAGGTTCCCCTCTCCACATCTACCTCCCACATGTCTTTGAAAACTGCAATATATCGCTACTAACTTTTATTACCATGTGATACAATGCATGTCTTGACCATAATTCTATTTAACTGAAACTTCATATTATGTGACTCTCCTCTTCTGACTCAGCCATGGTGTCCTAAAATACTTATACTGTCTCTGTGATAAAATTCCCCAATAGAAGCACCTTAAGGAAGAGTTCATTTTGATTCGCAGCTTAAAGCAACTGGCTGGGAAGCCATGGTGGAGGGGCCTGGGCTGCACCCAAAATCAAGAAGCAGAAAGCAATAACTCCTGCGCTTAACTCATTTTTTTTTCTGTTTTATACAGTACAGGTTCCCAGCCCAGGGAATGGTGGTACCCACAGTGGCTGGGGCTTCCCATTTCAATTAACCTAATCAAGATAACTCCCACACATACATGTCTAGAGGCCCATATCCCAGGGGATTCTAGATATCATCAGGTTGATTATTGAGATTAACCATTACACTCATGGAACCATAATAAATGTTCACATTCCTGCCAATTTAAAAAAAAAAGACTAATAAAGACAATAATATGGATTCTGTCGTCTGTGTTTTGTTCTACCAGCTTACAAATACATGTAGAACATTAAGAAAGTTTGCCTTCTATATCCCAGTTACCCTATACATGTTTTCAGCTCACCACAAATCAGAAATATTCTTAATCTCAGAAAAGGAAAAAAAAAAGCAAACCTTGAATTTTTGCTTGAATTGTTAAATGCCAATCCCTACACCAAGCAGAAAAAGACACGTAGGCAGAGACAGTCTCCTGCCATTTCAAAGATCCTAGGACACCCTCAGCTCTCACTATTCAAGCTCTTGTCTACCTTGTCTCCTTCTGACTATGCAGTTAGGTAATGACAGGTGTGCTTGACCTAACTATGTGCAGGTTTGCCTTCTAGTCACTATCCCACAAGCAACGATGTGGAGCAACTGTTATCACAGCTCTTACATAATATCACGGGTTATAATTAATCTAGAGATTAAAGTACACAGGATTATATATGTATTATATATGTAAGTTGGTCTGCTAACTTTTTAGGAGAATGAGTGTTCAAAGAAAACACCATAGTCCAACATTGCTTGTATTTATATTATCATGATTATATATTTGCATCGTTATTATGTTATTTTATATTTATATTCTCTCTTCTCCACCCTGATATTCTCTCCATGCCTGGGAGACTAGTACTGTGGACTGAAACAGTGGTTCCCATCTTTTCTAGCTTCTAAATGAGTACCTGTTGGTCCCCAGCAAGACATTGTAATGGTTTGGAGATGGGCCAAGTGTGTGCTTGGCTGTTTTGCCCTGGACCTTAGGTTAACATCTAGCTAATAGCAGCAATTTGGCTGTATATGTTCTGGTAGATAGCAGCCCCTTATCTTCTGGTGTTCTCTTGTGACTCCAGTCCTCAACATTTACTAGTGACATCTCCCTATAGTCCTGTGCTCCTACAGAAGTGATTCCTGATGCTGCTAGTTTCTAGCCCTCCACACTCTCCCATTGGCTCCCTTAACCCTGGGAATACCTCTGAAAAGACTGCCTTTACTATGTTCCCATCAACTGTTCTACATACATCATCAATGACCTGCCCAGATGTTAACTGATTGGCTCAGGTAAGGTGCTAACAGCACCTTAAGAAAATGCAGGAGGAACCTTCCACCCTCATGAATTAGGCAGAAGAGGGGTAGAAAATATGAGAACGGAGAGATGGCACTAACGACCAAGAGTAGAGGTTATTTAATATCTTCATGTGAGCTAGAGTTGGATTCATATTATATGATACACCTGTAATTATTTTCATTTACTTTAAAGATGAAAGTCTGTGTATTTTTGGAATTCTATAATTCTCAGAAGAAGCTGGTATGCAGTGTCGTAGTACAGATCAAGTTTAAATTCCATTTTTCTAACACTCTATCAGCTTACTACTTATTCTCTATACCTCAGCTTCCTCATCTGGACAAGGAAAGCCAAATGCCCTCATGTCTGGGCTCATTAGACCAAGCGCTATTCTGTAGGCAGCAGGCTTGCTTACAGGGACCTCTGAAAAGGTGGCCTTGCTCTCTCCAGATTTCACCAAATCCTTTCTTGTCACAGGTCTCACTTTCAAGAATGCTAACAAGAGCATCATTTTATCAAAGGTGGTTAAGTCTTGAGAGAGCCCCAATCAGCTCTCTCCACTGATTTAAATTTGGATGAAGATGGGGGTGAGGCTGATGAACCCCACCTGTCCTCACTGTGGCACCCGCCAGCGGGCTCCAGCAAGACTCCAGCAATCAGCACCTCTGTCATGTCTCCCTCCGATGAAAAATGCGCTCTGAAGTGATTTTGCTTCGAAATATATTCCGAATCACATCAGTTTGTGCTACACACTACACTTTAAATCCTCAAATTATTAATCAGCTAAAGTCCTGAGAATTACTCTTCAAAATTCTAATGAGCTGGTGATGTACAACTGTCAACATGCATAAAAATTCCACTTTCAACACCTTAGTCAGCCTTTGCACCATATCTGCTATGGCGAACATTTTTGAAACATTTACTCAAGATCTGATGTGCTGAAATAATGCAATCCTTTTCTATCTGTTCTTATATTTACAAACAAGTATTGAAATTTCAGCTCTGTTCATTACCGTACAGAACATTCCCTAAGATTTTTAACTCTCACCTTTGTTCACTCGCTCAGTAACTATTTACTATCAGTGCCATGCACCGGTGGCAATTTCCCAGAAACAACAACTAAAACGCCCACCAGAGCTCACTCTGATGGAGCCTGCGTTCCAAACACAAGGGAAACACAAGCTCAAGAGGTGCTTCTCATCTGTATCTCCTTACTGTAAAATTCTGAGATGTTTACACTTAAATGTAGATAAAATATAGGGTGTCCGATTAAATGTGGATTTCAAATCAACAACACATAATTTTTACATATAAACATGTTACACTGTACCTGATTGCAAGTGCCTACTGATGTTATTTTTGTTTGTATGGAATTGAATTGTATGTGGGTATCCCGCTTTGCATTGTTCTATCTCAACGTGCTAAAGAGGACAGTACTGTGCTCTCTGACCACTTAGTGATTGAGCACAGAATCTGCTTCCTTCATGGAGGGCGAGAAGGAGGGCACATGAGGCAGTGTACTTGCAAAAAAAGGCCCACCCCACCCAGGGATATACAATTAGTTAACAAGAGCTGGGGGACCTATTTTTATGTTTGGTGATGCAGCCACCGACAAGTTGTCTATGCTTCTCTAAGTAACCCAAATTAAATTAGCCAGTTCACCAAGCTACACTTGGTTGGAATCATTGCTTTGGTCTGTGGTTGATACTTTATCTGAGGTGAAGAGATGTTGCTTCACAGCCATTCAAGAGAAGCTAATGTAATGATCCCATATTTCAGTAGCAGCTTGCTTCCCAGTATGTTTTACTATGCACAATTGCTTCATCAATTTCTCTCCTGTGTTTCCTTCAAAAACTTGGTGCTGAAGTTGTAAAAACATAATGCTCCTCATGTACCTGTCTGAGCACTCTCAGTCCCCACCGAGAATGTGTTGCAGTGACAGGTGAAGGTTTGCCAGGGGTTTCGACAGTGCATTCATCTCACCTGTGCCTCGTAAAGCTTCCTCTGTATCCTTTCAGCATCTACAGGAGCAAGCATCTGTTTTCTCCGTGACAAACTCTTCTTTCGGCTTCTCAACTTAGAGGGGTAAACTGCAAGACTGGTCCACACTGGCCTTGGATACCAGGGACGGAACCACAGCATCCAATGCTGGGAGCCTGTTAGATGACGACTGTGTCATCTTAGACTCCACCTGAGATCTATGCAACCAGAGCCTGCCTCTCTGCAGACGGAGGAGCTCTGCTTTAGAGTATTTCTACTCTGATAGGATTTTCCTGTATTTTCTGATAATATTAGAAGTGCTGAATGTAGTATATATTTATAAGAATGTCCCAGAAATTCTGTCTTCTAGCCTTGACATCTGCAGGATAAGATACATCCCCTTGGAGAAACAGGCTGACTTTCATTTGTGATTCTCCTTCCACCCACCAACAAGCTCCGTTTTAGAGTCCCTCCTGGATGCTGAAAGCATCAGTCAGCCAGGATGCAGAATGACCAACCTCAACCAGAAGGAAACAGAAGCAAGGTACCACATCTCAGTGTTAAGTGAGCAGTAGGGAGAGATGAATCATTCATTCTCTCTCTCTCTCTCTCTCTCTCTCTCTCTCTCTCTCTCTCTCTCTCTCTCTCTCACTGGATAGTTAGGACCAAATACATTGACTCATCTTGAAAACCCTGAGAATAATGCAATGATCAATTATTTCTAATACAGGGAGGCTTAATGAATAATGTGAGAAGCACTTCATAGTTTCAAAGTTCTCAGTGCTTGGTAATAAATGAAAGCAATCCAGATCTTCAATGGCTGCACTTCTTATGTCCTGTTCTACTCCACAGGGTAGCTCCTGGAGCTGAGAAATGTATAATATCTTTTAAAACTGTTTATAAAATAATTGCAGGTACCAAAAGAATTACAGAAGCTACAGAGCTCTATCTGCCTGTCTCTGTAAACAGACATTTAGTCTGCACATCCCCATGGACTGAAGGACAAAGAACAACAAACATGAAGGAAACGGGCTTTTGTCTGGCTGTAATATTAATTTGTGGATAGTAAGCAACAAAAGGACAGAAAAGAACTCTGTTCCACCTTGAGTCCTTGAGTCATGTATAATTCTTGAGTCATGACATTTTGCAAAGTCAAAAAATAAAAACATCGTGCCTGTGTTCTTATAATAAGAGCAATATCATCACAAACATACGTGGCCACATCAAACATAGCAACATAGTAATTCAGAACATAGTTACATTCAAATAGAGCAATTATCTGTTTTAATGCTAGATTCAAGGGCGGGAACCCAAGTCAAAAGCCAATTAAATCACTTCTAAAAAACTATGATAGAATAAGAATGTCCCCCACTGGCTTATATATTTGAATGTTTAGTCACCAAAGAGTGACACTAAGAGGTGTGGCCTTGTTCAAGGAAGTATGTTTTTGACATTTCAAAACCCATGCCATGCCCTGAATCTCTCTGTCTATGGATCCATAGAACCATCAGGTTCTGCTCCAGCACCTGCCTGCATGCCACCATGCTCCCTGCCATGATGGTAATGTACTACGCCTCTGAACCTGTTAAGTAACCCCCAGTTAAATTCACTCTCCTATAAGATCTCCCTTGGTCATTGTGTCTCGTCACAGCACTACAACTCTGACTGACACAGACAGGTAAGAGAGGAAACTTTTTCCTTCCTTCCTTCCTTCTTTCCTTCCTTCCTTCCTTCCTTCCTTCCTTCCTTCCTTCCTTCCTTCCTTCCTTCCTTCCTTCTTTTGTTCCTTCCTTCCTTTCTTTCTAAAAACATTTAAAAGCCAAATTTTAATATCTAAGTCAATTTGGGGGTGAGGGGAAGAAACATTATCAGGAACTTCTCTCCAGAACAAAACAATGATGTTCATTTCTCCACATGTCCAAATTAACGGTATACTGAAGCCAAAATGAAAACCAAAACCCCACAAGAGGGAAAAAAGATATTAAAATCACATTATAGGGGGTTCAGTACATTCTGCAGTCTTTGCTGGACTAATTGTCCTTCGGCTGACTTTTAAAAATTAACACTATCTCATCAAAATATATTTTTTAATTGGCTTTTAAAATTAAAAATAATAATTAAAAAGGAAAACCACTTGAAATAATTCATGAACAGTCGTCTGACTCATTTGATGGCATATACGGCATATGGAGGTCAGGAAGGTGGTTTGCAGCACACGTCATTCAGGGAATGCTCATCTTTAAGGCTTAGCTTTCTTCCAGACAGTGTAAAATACCCACAATCTCTTTTGAAAATTCCACAGGGCAATACAAGTGCCCCAGCTGTTCTTCATAGAGTGACAGGGCTTCAGTCAAGCTGACACAGTTCCCCTGTGTCGAGTATTTTCCATTCTGTTTCAGAACCTTCATCGACAGGTAGAGAATCAGTCTGAGGCACTCCCATGTGTAATCTTGGGAGATGTAGAGATAAGGACAGCTGTCAAATCATCAATCCCATAATCAAACCTCTCCCTTCCTTGGCACACCTCTTCAGTACTGGGATACAGTCTTCTATAATAACCTAATAGCAGTCTTCTTTAAGATCATCTAGGACATCTCCGCATGTATTTCTTACATCCATCAATTACCATTTGGTCAATCTCTACCATAGTGACCATCTTTTGTTTCAGTTTGACAATTTTACATATTATGCCTTCATCACCACCTACCCAAATCCATATATCTTTGCCAGTGTAGTCTTCTTTACCATTGCCCATGATGGCACGGGTATACACCAAGTCACTCTCTGCAAATTAATATCCCCTACGGAGGATGAGAATATTTCCAAACTGCTTTGGGTGTAGAATTTTGATGTTCTGATAGGGTGAATCTTCATCATACACCACTTCATCTATGTCACACTCAACAAGGCACCCATCAGCAGTAGGCCAGTATCTGTCAATGGCCCCTCACCTAACTATGGGTGGTAATTGCTTCACCCGCCCAGGATTGTCTTGACTCAATTCTTTCATTTTTTTTTTCTTCTGTTTTGTTAAAAAGGCTGTCAGCTTCTTGTTTGCCTTGCATATCACTGTCGTAACTCTGAAGGTTCAACAACATCAATCCATATGGATAAATTCTCATATTGGCAAAGCTGCCATTCTTGTTTATGTAAGTTGCTAAGTATCCATGGTCCTGCCAGGTGTACACTGACTGTCATCCCCTGCTCCTGAGAAATGGATTGAAAGCCTTGCAGAGTGGCCTCACACCAGCTTTGGCGCTCTGTGTGAAGTCAAGCATGCTGTGTCTTGCTGCTGCCATAGAGTGGTGGGCATGCCTGGGGAGGTGACCACAGGAGACTGGGGATGTGTCAGGCTGTGGACCAGGGGGGAGTGCAAGTGCCAGAAGAGGACAGGAGTAGGAGGTGGGCGGGGCCTCGGGCAAGCAACCTGGGGAACAGAGGCAGGGCCAACCCACATCTTAGAGAAGGAAGCAGGGATGCCTCCAGCCCTGAACTTGATGCATGCTGGGTGTTAAGGAAACTTTTTCTTTTCTTAAACAACAAATTACTTCTTTATTTGCATGGTGTATGTGTGTGTGTGTGTGTGTGTGTGTGTGTGTGTGTGTGTTTGTGTGTGGGGGGGGGAGACTCGTGGAGGTCAGAAGAAAACTTACCTGAGTCTTTCTCTACTTCTACTGTTGTATTTAGGGGCTCCAACTTAGGTAGGTCATCAACACTGACAGAAAGCATCCTTACCTACTAAGCCATATTGATGGCTCCAAAGTCATCATCATCATCATTATAATCATCAAATTCTATAGAGGACTTTATCACCCATCATTGTCAATCCACAGCTATGTTGACTTGTAGCCAGCTAACTTAAAGGTGTGTAGCTAGATGTGATCAGGTCCTAGGTTCACCACTAAACTTTATGCAAAAGAGTTATATAGCTAGAGTAACTCAACCTACTTTGAAACTGATGATGACACAACTGATCTACAACTGCGGTGCAAACAATCCTGAATAGCCCTCAGTTGCACTGTCCCCTCTCAATTGTTTTTGTTTTACTCTGGCTTTATTTCACAGAAGTAACTGTATAACCAGGAGTCATTAATTCCATCAAGGTATGGCACTGACTTGCAACTATATATACTTGAATTTTTTAGTAGAAGATACAAAATTGCCATGAACTGACAGGAATTTATCTGTTAAAACACACCCTGAGAACACTGACTTAGAGACACACTGGTTCAGCAGCTGGAATTGAAGAAAATATTCTGGGAAGGGAAAAGATTGAATGTTGAATCCGGGAAGTTGTAAGCTTTTGACTGAAACCATCTGTGAGCCTTAGTCATCATCCAAGCCTCTGACTCATCCTGCTTCGCAAACTCGGGGATGCTACTTTCCTGTCTCACGACCATTGCTTTCTGTCTCTGGCTGACTGGGTTGGTTAGTGACAGTGGAATACGATGGCCCTGGAATCACAAGGAAGAGTCATCACATATTCATAGGTCAGGGAGGTTGACTCCATCCCATTTACTGATCCTCTATAATGAACTACAAACAGTGCTATGTGAGAGTTAGCTGAAGATTAGCTACAAATATAACAAAGTAACTAAAATTATGAAGATGTCATAAGAAAACATAGGTGTAAATTGTCATAATTTTGGATTTAGTGGAGAATTCATTCACATGACGTCAAAAGAATGAACAACAAAAGGGGGGAGAAAAAGGAACAGAACTCCAGCATGATTTAAAAATGTTTTGCTTTGAAGGGCACTATCAAGAAAGTGAAGATGGACCACAGAATGGGAAGAATATTTTCAAACCCTATGTGATAAAGAATTTCAACGTGGGATTTGGAAAGATATTCTTTGTTTATTACAATTCCATAAACAAAAACCAAAGAGCTAAGAAAGAATGAAAAAATGGGAACTGGGAAGATTTCTCTGAAATCATGAGGATTTGAATTGGAATCCCAGAAGCAGTGGCTTTCCAGGCTTGGCTGCATCCACCTATAAACCCAACACTACTGGCCAGCCAACGCAGCTGGGATAGTAAACTTCCTGCTCGGTGAGAGACCTGATCTCCATGCAATACGGTAGAGAGTAATTGAGGATGACACTCAAAGTTCTGCCTTGGTTTTCACTTGTGCACACAGAAGGGCACACATATCTGCACGTTCAATTATGTGTACCGCACCCCCACCACCACAATATACCATACACATACATAAATGGAGAAAATATTTGAATAAACATTCCCCCAAGTCTGATAAACAAAAATTCAAAAAGCACATGAAAAATCATGGACACTACTGACCATTTGGGTTGTGAAAATGAAAATCCTAAAGAAATGCTATTTCCTAGCCACAAAAATGGGGAGTTGGTAATTTGATTACAGTAAGAGATGCTGAGCTGAAAGAGGGGCCCCTTGCACTCCTAGGACCAACGTAAAGTGGTGCCATCACTTTGAAAAACATAATTCAGCTGTCAATTAGTCATAGATTTACTCTGTAACTCAGGAATTCCACTCCTAACTATATACCAATAGAAATTATGATACAAGTAAAATAAAATTCATATAGGTGTGTTAATAGAAGCAGTATTTATATCAGCCCAAAGGTAGAAACAACAGCTTTTTCACAGACAATGTGTCAATCAACAGACAGATCAAAGGTGATAAAACCATAGAGTGGAATATTATTTGGCTATAAAGACAAAGAACTGTACTAGTATGTGCTACATGGGTAAACTTTGAAAATATAAGGTTAACAAATTCAAGAAGTCGGTCACCCAAAAAAATGACATATTGTATTATTCTATTTATTTGACAGTCCAGAATAAAGAGCTATGTAGAGAGCAGGCTATGTTAGAACAAGCCCATGAGTCAACAGGACTGGCCTCCTAGCTCGTGGCTCACTTAAGTGCCAAGAGCATCCATAAGGGAGAAATCCTCGAGCTACATTCATTTTTAATCAACCATTCAATAAACATTGCTTTACAAAACTGTACAAAGAAGCTGTTTTCTCCTCGGCATACCATTCATGCACAAGCATTAATTTTTTAGCATGTAAGGGACAACTGGTTCCAGTTCCTGCTTTGTGTACCAAAATGCATGTCTGCAGCAAGTCTCCAATGTGCATGGTATCTGCAAATAGCCTAGACACTTCCTCCTACATATTTTGAGCCTTTCTAGGTTATTTTCAACCCATATACAATATAAACAGTTTCCCTCCTGCACTGCTTAGGGAATATGAGAGGAACGCCATTCCATATGTATTCACTGCTCATGACATGTTTTCCTACAGAGTTTGTTGATCCTCAATTGGTTGGATCTAGGTGTAGAATTCGCAGATGTGGAATTCACAGATGTGGATAGCCAACAATACTAGCTAAAATCTAATAGAACTGAACATCTATTTATAGATTTTTAAAAGTTAGTACGACTCTTCTTTTAAATTAGGGTGTTCTTAGATGTGGGGCCATCTACTTGCCTTAAAGCAACTCTGTGAATAAGGAAAGGAAGACAGAAAATGACAGTCAATCAATGGTGCCCATAGTTGGTATAGCACCCACAGAAAGATCACAACAAGGACCAGGAAGTACCAAAGACCCCAACAGTGTCCATACTGTTCATACTTCATCTAACTGTAAAGTTTCAGTGCTTTCAAGACCTCTCAGGATTGAGGAGCCTCTAATGAATTGGGATTAAATGTCACACAGCAGGGAGTCAGACTCTTTCTTTTTTCATGAACATGAATATATGTATCATTTTCTCTATATATAACTGATTTTGCAGAACAAAACATATATTGGCACTACTTATAACAAAGCTAACTATAACCACAAACCTTTTGACTTCTGTTCAGTTCTACTGGAAATTACAAGATAAGATGGCTATTTGTGTTATAATGTCAAGCTGATTCTCATTATAAAATGTTATATAGTCCTTTCTTTTCTCTGGGGGTTGAAACAGTATTCAAAAATACGTGAATCAGACACCTGAACTCCAAAAGGAATGGAAGCATATTTAAAAATATATAGTAATTAGATAAACACTGAGGCACATGAAGATCATTTCAGCAAAACCCCCAGAATGGAGTGACAGTTTGTCAATAGAACATGAGCTATTCTTTAGGAAAATGTGGCTAAGCAACAGGTATAGTTAAAAAAAGAAAAAAAAAGAAAAAAAGAAAAAAAAAAGGAGCATGTTGCTGCCTTAAGGGTCCTAAGTTGAATTTTTAAAATAACTATCATACAGACTGGAGATTCTTGAAGACCAATTATTATTTATCCAACTCTGACATCTTGCAAAAGCTCTTTAGCACCTGGGAGGACAGGATAACTAACAGTGTCTCATAAATTCCAGGATCATTTATTCAAATCAAATATCCGCCTTTACATCAAGGGTAACTACTACTTCATAAAAGAGGTATGTAATATATTACCTAGAAATGAATGTTACATATTTATAACTCCGGCTGGTAAATCCAGTCATGCTATTATTATGCCATTAAACTCGAACTATAGAGACTTGAAAAGAAGACTGATCATAATAAAAGCACTTTATCCCACACATAATACCTGAAATTCAATCTAATACAACTTCCAAATACCAGAAGCTTAATGTTTATGGTCTTATTGAATAATCTTCTCCTTTGACTAAAGTCAATAAAAAGTCATCTCTAAACTTTCTAGTCAAGCTAGAAACCATTACATTATATAAGGTCATGAAGTTAAGCATAAAATCAAAGCACGCTCTCAGATCACTGCCAGCCAGGGCTGCAGTGTTTTTTAACTACATCCCAATGTGGGTTTAAGCATTTTCATGGTTTCGACCAATGTTTTAGGGTAATGCATTTAATTGCATATTCATATTGTACTTAGAGGTATTTTAAGGAGAATATTGTTTTCAAATAATGTTCTAAATACACTGGAATGTTCTCCTAGTATGGAGGAGACATGTTTTAAAATTATGTTGTAATAGAATATATACAACACACATCTGCTCTCTGAACAGTGTCAGAGGGTGAAGGCATTAGCATGTTGATCCTGGTGGCCGGAAGTCACCACTGTTCATCTCCCCAAAATGAAATTAAATGTTCATTAAACAGTAACACTCCCCCTTTCCTCCATGGGGAGAAAATTTAAATAACATGTTTCCCTAAAACATACACCCAAAACATGGAAGTACATTCAAGCAGAAATCCTCAATGAACAAACTCTAGTATTTCTGCTCTACACCTTAGAAGCAGAGACTGAACATGGCCGTTGTGTCATGTGTTGTCATTAGTGGTACACGCCATTGTGGGCTTGTCTGTCGATGCTACACAGCAGTTATGCGGTTTAGATTTGGATTATGTGCTTATTTATAAATCAATGAAAATACTATATCATAGATTCTCTTATGGTTGACTGA
This sequence comes from Mus pahari, assembly GCF_900095145.1. Taxonomy (NCBI): domain Eukaryota; kingdom Metazoa; phylum Chordata; class Mammalia; order Rodentia; family Muridae; genus Mus; species Mus pahari. Next base: position 63,670,242 of record NC_034592.1, read on the forward strand.
TCCATGCTTTGGGCACAAACTCCTTCTGCAGCCCAGGCTAGTCTGGAACTATTGGCAATCTTTCCCCCTTTGGCTGCCAGAGTGCTCAGGTTATGCCACCATGCCCAAATCACAATTCCCACTTTTAACAAAGGATTTGAAATATGTATGGGGCATGCATTTAAAAATAGGATGCTGCGAGTTAGTATGCCAACATAACATAACTGATCAGGGGAAGGTGCTGTTTGCTGTAGTTTTCCTCAAGGTATCTAAATGAACCCACAGGGGTTCATGTATACTTTGTGACCCTCTGCTAGCAGTGGAATGGCATATATTTTTTTTGAATAGACTGAATACACACCAGAGGAAAAGACAGTACCAATAAAATTCCTTGTAAAAAACCACGAAGGGAAAAGAATTGCTGGTTTCAATGAAGACTTGCTGAAACTGTGAGCATGTCAGCAAAGAACCCTTCAAATAGCCCCCAGTCCACTGACTTCAATGAAGAGAAAAGCTGATGTCTCTCTTAAATGATCCTTCTCTGTTTACACCACCCCCAAGTTCTACGGCCCACAACTCTAAACTATAGCCTTGTGCTGTGAGCTAGTATCTGCTGACTGCCAGCTCATAGGTCACCTTCATTCCACTCAATTCCCAGGCCACAGCTGACATACTGGGAAACGGTTTGCACAAGTATTTCTTTAAGTTTGGGTGTACCCCATTCATTCAGAGTAGCTTTCCCCCCTGAGTCTCAAGTCTAAATGGCCACATCTGCAGAACATGTACCATGATCCCACTGTCACATCTTTGTTCTTTTCCAGTGTCTTTTTAGCTTTAGAGTCTGTGTCGATGCCTGCAAATCCCAAAGAAGCTCAGAGAAAGTACCGGATGGCACAGCATGCTTGCAAATGAAGACATGATGTGTGACTGCGGGATGCTGAATAGACTCAGCCTGAGGAGTGCTGGGAAGACGGAAGCAGGGAGAACGTGGGCCAGGTTTCATGGCCATCCTGAGTGTCACTTCAACAGCACAGCCCACCAGCGTCAGCCGTTTACTTCATCTTCAAAACAAACTAAAACTGACTGTAGCTTCAGTCACCATATTAAATTTTTAAATGTTATTACCAATGACACATGTTCTTCTAGGTTGCACACTGAAGAATTTGGTGGTGCAGCTTAGAAATACCCTGCTTCTCTCTCTCTTGACTTGGTTTCTGACTGGAAGACCTCTTATTATTGATGAAAGGACAAAAATACATTAAGGTCTGCCTGGTTATGGATTCCCTTGGAATTATAGTCTCTTTTCACTTGAATGTAGTCCTGTTTTAATATGCAATTTATTTGTAAGCCCGAGAGTCCCATTATCTTCTCAGACAATAATAACAGCTAATGATTATTGACAGCTTGCTATGTGCTAGGAACTGTCCTAAGAGTTTCACATTAATTGTTCAGTTAATCCTCCCAACAATCCCATAAGGTTACTTAACATGCAGTTAAAGAGATGCTACAAAACTTACCCCACACCAGCCAGGCCCTTTCCATGGTCTCCAGGAATGTTCAAGCACGGTCTCATGCATTTGAAAGCTACGTGTTTGAGGGCATAAATGATCTGGGTGGGGGGGTGCATACTGCTGTTGGTGCCTGAGATGTTGGCCAGGTGACCTTTCTATGCTTCCTGTGTTAACAGCATGGACCTTTCCATTCAATGACTGATTTTCAAGTCAAGTTCTTCACATACATTGTATAAGTAATTCACTGTTGGCCCTCACTGAAGGATCACTTAACTTGTATAATCCTAAGTAACTTCTCAAGGCTAAAGGTAGAAGTGGCATGTTCTCTGAGGGTGGGTATCTCTAACATCCAGAAAATAGTCTCTCTCTTGCTGCCCGACTTGCAAAGGCATCCTGTGGAGAGGAGTAAGCAAGAGTTGAGAGCTTTCCTGTCCCGGAGATTTATAAGTGGAACGAAGGGAGGAAAAGCCAATTGTGTCCGAGGTAGCAAGAAGGTCAGCTTTGGAACCTGAGGAGACTTTTACAGTAAAAGAAAAAGTAACTCTCACTGGGTGACAGTATTCATCACATTTCTTTCTTTTTTATTTCTTGGGCAATGGTGTTTTGCCTGCATGTATGCCTGTGTGAGGGTGTCGGATTCTCTGAAACTGCAGTTACTGACTGTTGTGGGCTGCCACACAGGTGCTGGGAACTGAACCCCAGTCCTCTAGAAGAGCAGCAGTGCCTTTAACTGCTGAGCCATCTCTCCAGCCCCTTATCATATTTCTTAATAAATAACTTCTGAGTATATTAAAATGGAGATCAGTGTGAATACATTACAATTACGTTACACTTTAAAATGAACATTTCTGTGAGACTATTTTAAATAATGTAATCAAAGGAGGAAATATCATAAGTATATTTTATTTTTACTTATAGTCATCAATTTACTAAAAATCTGCATATGGGATTCCCATACTGAGAATGGGAAGTATACAGACATTGTTCCCACCTCTAACCAAAAAGCTATGTCCACGTGATACCTGCTGAGAAGGGGAAGAACACTTTCTTTGAAAGGAGTGTCTTTGGGTATATTAAGCACAGTCCAGAGCAGGCCCCATGCCCAGAAATAGCTGACCAACACAAAACAGATTTCGACTGTTTTGTATGCATTTTCTTTTGCTATTTTTTTGTCTTATTGATTTTCATTGACTTATTTTGAATTTGCTGTTGAGAGGAGAAGAGAGGGAGAGGGGGAGGGAGAGGAGGAGGGGGCTGGGAAGGAGGGAAGGAGGGAAGGAGGGAGAGAGGGAGGGAGGGAGAGAGAGAGAGGATGAAGTTAGGTAAGAAGAGAGGTGGAGAAGATTTGGGGAAAGGAATGATAAAATATGTGAAAACAATTAAATAAGAAGGT